>NC_053490.1:225700965-225977277 GCF_905171775.1 Rana temporaria | reverse complement strand
TGCACCTGTTGACATGCCTGGTGACCTGTGATTGGCTGTGGCTGAGCTGAGGGATGTGATATATATTGGACTGAGTCAGCTGTGTAGCCACGCCCTCCGTAGAAGCCATTCAATGGCGAAACTAGTCAGGGCGCTTGCTACACCATACATTTGAAGGATCCCCGCGCTCACCGAAGCAGGACGAGGCAGCTGTAACTCTGCCTGGTATCCTGTCAGTGGTGCGAGGAGGAGACACTGACGCCGATCGCATGAGGATCTGGTGATATTTTCAAATGCCTATCACTGTTTGAATGAATGTACGTTGAATATATAAGGGGAGCCTGATGTACTGGGACTTGAGGGTTTTACATATTAAAAGCTGAATTACGCTATGGTGGCTTTTTCTGTTCTTGCTTGTTTTACCTGAGGGTCCTTAAAGGGGTGGTTCCCCCTAAAACACATTTCTAACAATACATTCGTAAGACCCGTTACACTGCGGGTAGGCTGGCTTTTTTTTTTTTTTTTTTTAGTACATACCTCGATCTCGGCGTTTCGTCCCTTGTCAGTGGGCGTTCCTAGTTGATTGACGTTCCTCGGACGGGCGCATACGTGACGTCACGACTTTCCGAAAGAAGCCGAACGTCGCTGCGCAGGCGCCGTATAGAGCCGACTCTATACGGCGCCTGCGCAATGACGTTCGGCTTCTGTCGGAAAGTCGTGACGCGCAGTATGCGCCCGTCAAAGAAACGTCAATCAACTAGGAACGCCCACCGCCAAGGGACGAAACGGCGAGATCTCGGTATGTACGAAAAAACAAAACAAAGGCCAGCCTACCCGCAGTGTAACGGGTCTTACGAATCTATTGTTAGAAATTTGTTTTAGGGGGAACCACCGCTTTAAAGCATCTGGTTCCATGATAGAAGCTGTCCGCTAAGATCCATGGTTAATGAAGGGTTATTCACTGAAAGATGTATTATATATTTCATTGCGGTGAGTTTGAACCCCGACGGGGCGAGTGATCACAACTGGTGAATTAAGAAGATTTTTGGTGGATGGTGCACGCTGCTATTTTTCTTTCTTTTTCAACACCCCTTCTGGGACATTTCTCATCTGCTTCTCAGCATTGATTTTTGATTTTTGGACTGCTTGGTGGGAGTGATAACACCACCTATAGAGTAGCGCTGTTGTGCTTTATTTTTGTTGAATGGACTTACCTTTTCAATAAGTGTTAGGCCCCGTACTCACGACCAAACATGTCTGCTGAAACTGGTCCGCGGACCAGTTTCAGCAGACATGTTTGGCCGTGTGTAGGCTCGAGCGGACCTTTTTCGGGCGGATCGGACAGGTTTCCAGCGGACAACTGTTTCCTGGACTTGCTTTAAAACAGTCCGCTGGAAACCTGTCCGCCTGGACATGTACGGTCGTCTGTACAGACCTACCGTACATGTCCTGCCGCCCGCCATCCCTCGCATGCGTCGAATGACTTTGACGCATGCGTGGAAGCATTTTAAAGGCAGGCCGCCCACGTCGCCGCGTCATTGTCGCGGCGACACCCGCCATCGACGCGGCGACACCGCGGACACGCCCCGCGTATTGTTTACGCGCGGACCTCTGTTCGATGGTGTGTACAGCCATCGAACAGAAGTCCCCGGGCAGTCCCCGGGCAGACATGTCCTGTGAAAACGGTCCGCGGACCGGTTTCATCGGACATGTATGCTCGTGAGTACTCGGCCTTAGAGTACTTGTTTATATCTGCTTTATATTTAACTTCATCTTTCCCCAAAATCTTCAGACATAGATTAGAGAAAATATTGGGCTAGATTCAGGTAGCTGGGCGCGATCTTACGCGGCGCAGCGTATCGTATTTACGCTGCGCCGCTGTAAGTTTGAGAGGCAAGTGCTGTATTCACAAAGCACTTGCCTCCTAACTTACGGCGGCGTAACGTAAATGGGTCCGGCGTAAGCGCGCGTAATACAAATGATGATGAGGGGGGCGTGTTTTATTTAAATTAGTGGTGACCCCGCGTATTTTACAAAGAATCCCAGTGCGCATGCTCGAAATTCCGCCGTAACTCGTCATTGCTTTCGGCGTGAACGTAAATTATGTCCATCCCTATTCGCAAACGACTTACGCAAACGACATAAAAAATTCAAATTTTGAAGCGGGAACGTTTGTGAATCGTCGTATCTAGGTCATTTGCATATTCTATGCCGAAAACAACGGAAGCGCCCCTATCGGCCAGCGTAAAATTGCACACAATTTAGCAAGCCTATTTTTTGAACGTATCTGCCTTTGAGAATCGGTGTAAAGATACGATGGCGCAGATTTGAAATTACGGCGGCATATCTGGAGATATGCCGCCGTAACTACTACCTGAATCTAGCCCATTATCTCTATTTTTGAAAACCTACTTGGAGAAAGCACATATACAAACAGATAATTCCCACATCTACCTATTGTTTATAGATAATAATCTGGCTTGCATTTTTTTAGTATGCGATGGATGGAGTCCATCTGCTCATGCTTTAAATCAGACCAGCGCTTGCAGATTTGATCCTTTGTTCGGTGCATCGAATATTCTCCCTCCAAAACTGCAATGACCTTAGGTATTTTCGGCTGTTGGGCCTTTCATAGTTATGCAGCTTACAATCGTAGTTATGTTTCTCAAATATGCGCACCATCTCCACCATCTTACCCTTGCTCATGGGGGTGGCCTTATGCCTTCTATAAGCTCCACCACCATGGGGCCAGATAGAATTCGGTGATTATGCCATATCGTCTCTCCCGAATGTTCTGCCGTGTATGTCGCATGCAGAATAGAGAATCTGGTCATGACACACACGCCAAACCCATCTGTGTCCTTTGGAGCACACACCTCAACCACCTCCACAACATCCCTACACACCCTAGCAAGCCTACCCACCTCAGCAACCCCACCTAACTAAGCAATGACACCCATCCCAGCAGCATGGTGGACAGTTGCAGGTTCAGCCCCAGGTTCCCCAACAAGGCCACTGAACTAAGGGTTTTCAGCCCTACTAATTTATATTTTCTTTTTGTTTCTTTTTTGGAGTATGATTTTATTGGTTAGACTTTTTGTTTCAGTTTGTTAATTTTGACAATATGTCTAATTATTTATTTTTATTTTTGTTATGAATGCACAAGAAACTAAATGCCTCAGCTGATGTGGAAAGAAAGGTGTAGAGCGATAGGCGTGGTTCGGTCTGGTCTGTCAAAAATCACAGCCTGTTGGAAGACCTGGGGACATATATGTCATCTGCTGCTGCTCCTAATCTCTCGAAGTCCATGACCTTCTTGTGCTCCCTATTGTATGCACTCCTCAGGTTCCCAACTTTGCTCTTCACATAATTGATGTCTGCCCTGTGGTACAGAGGCTTCACCAATTCCACAAGCTTCTCTGTCGCTGCCTTCCTCTTGTTTTTTATAATGGGGTAAATAAAATAAAATATATTCTTGATATCACTAGAACACAAATCCTTTGTAAATATGTTAGTCATTACTTCGTCAGTATCACCAGCAAAACAGCTTATTTATTATCCCAATATAAAGAAGAAGAGAATGTGTGCTGCATTTCGAGATTTCATAATTAGCTGCGTCTCGAATGTGATATCTCCATTATGAACGCTAGTTTTACAAGATCGAACGCTTCCGGCCGGTCCTTGCTTCTGAGAATGTATGTTTGTACTTTGGATTTTATTCTGACGGATTTGTGTACAATAATCTGACGGCACACATTTGTTGTCAGAAAATTTGAGAGCATGCTATCCCACATTTGTTGGCGGAAACTTGGAGCATACAAACGGTCGGATTATCCGACAAAAACCCTGCCGTGACACAATTGTTGTTGGAAAATCCTAATGTGTGTACGGGACTTTAGACTATCTGCAAGTGTAATTGTACACAGGAGACACTGCATTGTTACAACCACTCTTGCAATTCTTGGCTGTCATTTTGATACATTGCCAATAATAGTGGCAGGGGAGGAGATGCTCCTATGAAATGATTTTGAAGCTTTTTATGGCATATCTCTTATGCCTAAAACCCTTAAGTGGTCAATAGATACAAATTCTGATGAAGACTAATGATTCAGTTCTAATGTAATATTTCTAGTCAATAACATGGTACATTGCTTTGGCTAAATATGGTGAGATTTGGAACATGGCTTTGGTGTATCAGGGCAGAGCCCAAAGACCCAATGTTTTTAAAGCATTTTGTAGACATGTTTTTGGTCAGAATGTTTTATATCTAAAATATTTATATATGTTTTATTTAGGTAAAGTTATGTATATTTTTAAAAAATGTATTTTACAAACTAAACTCTATTTCTATGTAGCAGTTTTTGGTGGAATGATAATTTCTATTTGTTAGCACAGTGCTTAAATATTTATACATTTGAATAAACTACCCCTTTGAGATATGCTTCTTCTACTACTCTGTGATATTACAAGAAGCTAAACAATAATGGTCCCAAATGAACAAAACAACTAAACTAACAATTACATTCTACATAATAAGCAAAGCTACATTTGCTTTAGAACAACTGCTTTCTGTTCTTTTGTATTTTGTGCTCTGGGGTAAGATATTTTATTTTTTAGTCTCTAATAAACATCAGGTTGACTTGCAAAAGATGACAAACGCTGGTACAGAATCTGTTACCACAATAATGGGTACTTTCATTACTTCTAACATTTTGCTAACTGCACAGAAAAATGTTGTGATATTTCTTTAAAGATTCAGAGTTTTAGATCTTCTGTAAGCTTATTATTTTTGCATCCACTTGGAAAGGTTTTTACTGACTTCACATCCCAGTGACATCCTCCGGCCCCACCTTGGCAAACAGAGGGCCTGATTTACTATGCTCTGTGCGCTGCGCTGGTTCATGCTTAATTAGTACTCCGGGTGGAGGCTTAAATTGGGCGCATGAACCAGCGTAGCAGCCGGCGCATTGAAACTAATATGTAAAAGCCCGCGCCGAACTCCCTATAGAATCTATGGGAGAAATCAAAAGTGTTCATTTAAAGGCTAATCTGCAAGTTTTTGTCCTAAAAAGTGTTTGGGGACCTCAGTCCTGCCCCAGGGAACATGTATCAATGCTTTTTTTATTTTTTAAAACGGCCGTTTTTTTCGGGAGCAGTGAAATTAATAATTCTTAAAGTGAAACAAAAAAAGTGAAATATTCCTTTAAATTTCGTACCTAGGTGGGGTGTAATGTCAGCATGTGAAATAGCGCATTTTCCCGCACTTAGAACTCCCCCTGCACAAAGTGACATTCTGAAGGAAAAAAGTCATTTAAAAATTCACACGACCGGCTATAATGAATTGTCGGCTCTGACAATTCTAAATGGATTCATTCATAAAACAAACAAAAAAATGTGTAGGGGTTCCCCAAATTAAATTACCAGGCCCTTCAGGTCTGGAATGGATATTAAGGGGAACCCCGCCGTAAAAACCAAAAAAAAAAAAGACGTGCGGTTCCCGCAAATTATCCATTCCAGACCCTTCAGGTCTGGTGTGGATTTTAAGGGGAACTCCACCCCAAATTGAAAAAAAAAATGGCGTGGAGTCCCCCTAAAAATCCACACCAGACCCTTATCCGAGCACGTTGACCTGGCCGGCCGCAGAAAAGAGGGGGGGACAGAGTGCGGCCCCCCCCTCTCTCCTGAACCGCACCAGGCCACATGCCCTCAACATGGGGAGGATGTCCCCATGTTGATGGGGACAAGGGTCTCATCCCCACAACCCTTGCCCGGTGGTTGTGGGGGTATGCGGGCGGGAGGTTTATCAGAATCTGGAAGACCCCTTTAACAAAGGGGACCCCCAGATCCTGACCCCCCCCTGTGTGAAATGGTAATGGGGTACATTGTACCTCTACCATTCACACCCCAAAAAAAATGTCAAAGTGTTAAAAATGACAGTAGCCCGGGTTTTGACAAATCTTTTAATAAAATCTTCTTTTCTTCTTTCCTTCGGGTTTCTTCCGCTGCTTCTTTCTTCTAGTCCACATCTTGCCCGACGTCTTCTTCTATCTTCTCCGTCCGTCCTTCCGCCTTCTGGTCCCGCATCTTGCCCGTTGTTCTTCTCCGTCTCGCCTCCTCGTCCGCATCTTGGGTCTTCTGCGGTCTTCTTCTCGTCCGCCGCCTTCTCGTCCCCTGCGTTTGAATTTGATTTGGCCGCCGTTTTCCCGCTCCTGGGACCCGCCCCCCTCTGACGCCACAAGTAAACTCCTTAGAAGGTCATGTGCGTCAGAGGGGGGCGGGGGTCGCAGAGCGTCACACAGCGGGGGAATTCAATTTCAATCGCGCCGCCCGGAGAAGAAGTTCCCGCCGTGTCACACTCATGTGACCCCGCCCCCTATGACGCACATGACCTTCTAAGGAGTTTACTTGTGGCGTCAGAGGGGGGCGGGGTCACATGAGTGTGACACGGCGGGAACTTCTTCTCCGGGCGGCGCGATTGAAATTGAATTCCCCCGCTGTGTGACGCCTGCGACCCCGCCCCCCTCTGACGCACATGACCTTCTAAGGAGTTTACTTGTGCGTCAGAGGGGGGCGGGTCCCAGGAGCGGGAAAACGGCGGCCAAATCAAATTCAAACGCAGGGGACGAAGGGCGGCGGACCGAGAAGAAGACCGCAGAAGACCCAAGATGCGGACGAGGAGGCGGACGGAGAAGACAACGGGCAAGATGCGGGACCAGAAGGCGGAAGGACGGACGGAGAAGATAGAAGAAGACGTCGGGCAAGATGTGACGAGAAGAAAGAAGCAGCGGAAGAAACACGAAGGAAAGAAGAAAAGAAATTTTATTAAAAGATTTGTCAAAAACCGCTACTGTCATTTTATCACTTTGACATTTTTTTTGGGGTGAAATGGTAGAGGTACAATGTACCCCATTACCATTTCACACAGGGGGGGGTCCAGGATCTGGGGGTCCCCTTTGTTAAAGGGGTCTTCCAGATTCTGATAAGCCCCCCGCCCGCATACCCCCACAACCACCGGGCAAGGGTTGTGGGATGAGACCCCTTGTCCCCATCAACATGGGGACATCCTCCCATGTTGAGGGCATGTGGGCCTGGTGCGGTTCAGGAGAGAGGGGGGGTACCGCACTCTGTCCCCCCCTCTTTTCTGCGGCGGCCAGGTCAACGTGCTCGGATAAGGGTCTGGTGTGGATTTTTAGGGGGACTCCACGCCATTTTTTTTCAATTTGGGGTGGAGTTCCCCTTAAAATCCACACCAGACCTGAAGGGTCTGGAATGGATATTTGCCGGGAACCGCACGTCTTTTTTTTGGGGGGTTTTTACGGCGGGGTTCCCCTTAATATCCATTCCAGACCTGAAGGGCCTGGTAATTTAATTGGAGGGACCCCCTTTTTTTTTTTTTTTTTTTTAATGAGCAATGACTCTATTCTTTATAGCCATGGAGTACTTTAACCACTTGCCCACCGGGTTAATTCTGGCACTTCTCTCCTTCATGTGAAAATCACAATTTTTTGGCTAGAAAATTAATCAGAACCCCCAAACATTATATATTTTTTTTTAGCAGACATCCTAGGGAATAAAATGGCAGTCATTGCAATACTTTTTTGTCACACCGTATTTGCGCAGCGGTCTTACAAGCGCACTTTTTTTGGATAAAAATCACTTTTTTGAATTAAAAAATAAGACAACAATACATTTTGCCCAATTTTTTCTATATTGTGAAAGATAATGTACGCCGAGTAAATGATACCCAACATGGCACGCTTAAAAATTGCGCCCGCTCGTGGCATGGCGTCAAACTTTTTAACCCTTTAAAAAACTCGATAAGGCGACGTTTAAAAAAATTCTACAGGTTGCATTTTTTGAGTTGCAGAGTAGGTCTAGGGCTAGAATTATTGCTCTCACTCTAACGATCGCGGCGATACCTCACTTGTGTGGTTTGAATACGTTTTCATATGCGGGGCGCTACTCGCGTATGCGTTTGCTTCTGTGCGCGAGCTCTGTCGCGACGGGGCGCTTTAAAAAATTTTTTTGGGGTTTTCTTATTTCTTTTTATTTAGTTTTATAATGTTTTACACTGAAATAAAAAAAAAAAAAAAAATGATCAGTTTTCTTCCTATTACAAGGAATGTAAACAACCCTTGTAATAGGACTAGTGTGTGACAGGTCCTCTTTATGGAGAGAGGCGGGGTCAATAAGGCTGGAAAGCATGTATTGAAAAAAAAAAAAAAAAAAAGTTCTCATGCTTTCAGCTGCATATCATGTTCGTTCACACACAGTGGTGTAGTGTATAGCACTTGACCTAGCAGCAAAAGAGTCGTTGGTTCGAATCCCGCCCGTGACAGCATCTGCATGGAGTTTGCATTGTTCTCCCTGTGCCTGCGTGGGTTTTCCTCCACAATATAAAAACACGCTGTAAATCGGTTTCCGGTCTAAATAAGCCCTAATATGCAGTAGTATATTAAGGTTTGGTTCTGCCCTAGGCCTGACTACATATCTGCACCTCCTAATAGAAAAATGACCCACCCCTTCCTGTCAAGGTCACACCCCTGTTTTTGTATATACCCCGCCCAGTAATTTTCAGGGGACCCACACACTAGTTCTGGGGGGGGGGCACTGGATTCCCTTAACCACTTCCATACCAGGCACTTACGCACCTTCCCGCCCAAGCCAATTTTCAGCTTTCAACACTGTCGCACTTTGAATGGCAATTGCGCGGTCATACAACACTGTACCCAAACAAAATTGGCGTCCTTTTTTCCCCACAAATAGAGCTTTCTTTTGTTGTTATTTGATCACCTCTGCGTTTTTTTTTTTTGCGCAACAACTAAAAAAAAGACTGCAAATTTTGAAACAAAAAAAAGTTTTTATTTTTTTAGGTTAATTTTTGTGTAAATAAGTTTTTCTCTTTTAATTACGGGCACTGATATGGCGGCACTGATGGGCACCGATGAGATGGCACTGATGGACATCGATGAGGTAGTACTGACGGCACAGATGAGGTGGCATTGATTGGCGGCGCTGCTATGCGGCACTGATGGGCACTCATAGGCGGCACTGATGGGCACTCATGGGCGGCACAGATGGGCGGCACTTATGGGTGGCACTGATGGATACTTATGGGTGGCACAGGTGGGCACTGATAGGTGGGCACTGTGCATGGATGGGCACTGTGGGGTGGCACTGATGGAGGGCACTGTGGGGTGCACTGATTTTCCCAGTCAGTGCCCATTTGTGGGCACTGATTGGCATCTTTTTTCTTATTTTTTAATGCTTTTTGTTTTTTGTTCTATATTTTTTTGTTTTTGCACACCCTGGTGGTCCAGGTGGGCATCCCTGGTGGTCCAGTTGGTGATCCGAGGGGGGGGGCTGCGCTGATAAACAATCAGCGCGAAACGCCCCCTGTCAGGAGAGCTGCCGATCGGCTCTCCTATACTCCGCGTCTGTAAGACGCGAGTGAGGAAGAGCCATCGATGGCTCTTCCTGTTTACATCGTGATCAGCCGTGATTGGACACGGCTGATCACGTGGTAAAGAGTCTCCGTCTCCGTGAGAGACTCTTTACCGAGATCGGGATGGCAGGGGTGTCAGACTGACACCCCGCATCACCGATCGCCGCGCTGCGTGCCCCCACAGGCGCGTGCGGCATGAAATCCTGCAGACGTCCTGTCAGGATTGTGTAACCACTTCCCGGACGTAAATCGGCCATAGGCTGGGCGGGAAGTGGTTAATTTGCATAGTTTTTCTCTCACTTCCTGTTTGGCTATGGGGCAGGAAGTGAAGGCAAATCTCCCCCAATTGGACACAGATAATACAAAATAAACTGACAGGCCTATAACCCTCCCTCACTCTATCCAAAATGAAAGAAAATAAAACTTGTTGATTATAGTTCTTGTCAGGGGCGGACTGACCATTGAGTCACTCGGGCACTGCCCAAGGGCCCCATGCCACTAGGGGGCCCCATCCGGGTTTGCCAGGCTCAGTAAAACCAGGACAGTATGTAAAAAATCTGTGTTTTTATTAGATCTTGTCCCGATATGTCCAAAAATGACATGCTTTTAATGTGAATATCCCAAGATTTTAGCTGCCCGCCTCTGCACTACCTCCTGGCGTGGTGGTCATCTGTAAGCCAGAGGGGCCCCATAATCTTCTATTCCCAGGGGCCCCATGAGTTGTCATCCGCCCCTGGTTCTAGTTTAAGCACAAATTCATAGAGTTTTATTGAGAGCCCCTAAGAAAATATAACCATGCCAATAGGCCAGGATACAGCGTTGCTAATATGTAGGAATGTGTGTGTTAGAGCACTCCCACCCAATGTTAACTAAAAAATTATTAATTTGCAAATAAGTATTATCTGCTCATTTTTTGGGGATGTCTGCACCCCTGATAGTGACAACATTTGTGAGGTGTCTTCACCCTTTCCAATTCATTCACTTCCTGTCACATAGCCAAACAGGAAGTGAGGGTAAAACCTTAACCAATATATTTTCTTGTGGACACAGAGATCAATCTAAATAGTTTCCCATTATGTAAATTGCACTCTAGCATTTTGCTGTGTACACCCCAAATTATTAGTGATCTTGGACTTTGGGGTCCATTTACTAAAGGCAAATCCACTCCTACAAGTGCAAAGCAAGGAAGAAAACAAAACAACTTTGCTTCTACAAGATTGGATGTTAAAACCATCAGTGCTTCCTCTCTGATTTTCAGCAACTATGCTTGTACTGCAGAGTGGCTTTGCCTTTACTAAACCCCAAACTAAATAATCATTTGGGCAGGGATCCTCAAACTACGGCCCTCCAGCGTTGTAGAACTACACATCCCATGAGGCCTTGTAATGCACTGACATTCACAGACATTCTAGGCATGATGGGAATTGTAGTTCCTGAACAACTGGAGGGCCGTAGTTTGAAGACCATGATTTGGGGTGTACACAGCAGTGCTGGAGTGCAATTTGCTTAATGGGGACACTAGTTAGATTGACCTGTGTCCCCAAGAAATGACACTGGTAGGGTTTTAACCTCACTTCCTGTTCAGCTGTGTGACAGGAAGTGAAGCCAATTTTAAGAAAAGGGACACAAAGCTCAACACAAAAATAAAAAAAACACAAAGCAGGGGTTCTAACACTCACTTGGCTTCCCTCAAACACCCACAATTTGAATAGGATTGCCTTGCGCTAGATTTAAGCACAGTGCTGTAAATCAGCACGTCAAGCCTGTCCACCAATAGCAAACCCCCCCCGACAGGCCATGTTTGCAGGTTTTCCTTCATCTTGCACATGTGCTTTAACATACAGTCTGGACAGCAATTCTTGATAAGAGAAATCCCCAAAACATGTCCTGTCGGGGGTACTTGAGGGCTGAGGACCACTGCAGAATAAATAAAATACTTACCAGTTTTTGTCTTTAAAGTCAGGGAGAATAAACATGGCAAACATTTCATGATTACACACCAGGAAAGAAGCTTAGACAAAAATCACACATAATTTGTTAGGCCCAAACCTAGTTCAGCTGCAGCTGTCAACATATGTAGCATGAAAAAGTAACAAAAGACAAACTTAACAATTTTAAAGTAATTTTTATTGGTCAACAAAACAAGGAAAGCAAAAAAAGACAAACAAACAAAAATACATTTCAAAATTCTAATTAACCATAGCTTTACACATTTTTCATAAAATAAGGCCACATAGACAAATACATCAAAGTGAACATCATTTAAAAATAAACCAAAACCATTGGCAAAATAAAACAAAACCCATGCAACAAACCACATTTGTGTTTAGCAACAGCATTTTTGCCAGCCTGCCCCTTCTGAGGGCAGCTGAGGACTGATCGATCCAAGCTTTTTATAACAGTGCTAGTAATGAAGCAATTAAAATCACATGAACAAATTGCAGTCTCTAGTTTGGGTGAGCTTGTAATTGGGCAACACCTGCAATTAATCCAAACCACGCTCTATGAGCATCCAATGAGTGTTTTTCACCTTTTAAAAAGAAAGGATATTTTTTTTCTAAGTGTTTGAGCATGCTCAGTTCATCACACATGTAGGAACCAAGCTGCAATGGAATGAGAGCTTTTTTTTTTTGTTTCCCCTGATCTGATGCTTTCCAGCCTGAAGGGGAGGTGTTAAAGACAGAAGTAAACACGCACATTTAATAATCTATTTGTGGGAAAAAAAAGGTTGCCAATTTTGTTTGGGAGCCACGTCGCACGACTGCGCAATTGTCAGTTAAAGCGACGCCGCGCCGAATCACAAAAACTTGCCCGGTCATTGACCAGAAATATGGTCCGGGCTCAAGTGGTTAAAAATTAACAAAACACAAAAGTGAGCCCAATTTTTGGGGATAATGTGAAAGATGATGTTACACTGAGTAAATAGATTACCTTACATGTCACGCTTTACTATTGGAAACACTCCTGCAATGGGGCCAAAATGAATTCTGTGAATATCCCCATAGGCAGACCTTTTTCTTTTTTTCCAGGTTACCAGTTTATAGTTACAAAGAAGGTCTAGTGGTAAAAGTATTGCTCTCGCTCTAAGGCACGCGTCAATACCTCACATGTGTGGTTTGAACGATGTTTTACATATGTGGGCGGGACTTACGCAAGTCCCGCCCACATATGTAAAAATTATTTTTACTTTTTGCTATAATAAATATCCCCAAAAATATATATTGTAAAAACTAAAAAAACCCCTCAGTTTAGGCCGATACGTATTCTACATCTTTTTGGTTCCAAAAAAATCGCAAATAGCGTTTAGTGTTTGGTTTTTGCAAAAGTTATAGCGTCTACAAAAAATTTTTTTTTTTTGTTTTAACTAGTTATTGGGGCGATCAGCGATTTTTATCGGTACTGCGACATTATGGCGGACACATCGAACACTTTTTTGGAACCATTGGCATTTTTCTAGCGATCAGTGCTGTAAAAAATGCATTGCTTACTCTAAAAATGCCACTGGCAGGGAAGGGGTTAACACTAGGTGCGAGGGAGGGGTTTAAATATGTTCCCTGGGTGTGTTCTAACTGTAGGGGGGGGGGACTGACATGTGTAAATGACAGATCGCTGGTCATGAAGGGGAACTCCAGACCAAAAAGCTTCCAGCTCCTCCCAGTTTGGTCATTCCACTTCCTGCTGGAGTAGAGAGAAGACCTGTCTTCCAGAGCTCCTGTGTTCCAGAGGATCCAGCCACCAGGACCAGCCTCCAGCCCCAGCCCCAGCCCCAGCCCCAGCCCCTGGCCCCGGAAGAGGGGAGGGATGGCCTCCCTCAGCCCAGGTGAAGGACCAGCATCCGGCCTCCGGAGTAACCAGCAGCACCTGCCCTCCTCCAGCCAGACGAAGATCAGCAGGGATGACCGCCTCTTCCTGGGCACCCAGCAGGGTCTCTCGGACTGGACCACCACACTACCAGGTGAGACTGAGGCCAAAGCCAGGAAGAGGTGTGATAAGATCAAGTCCCTGCTGGTTAGGATAGCCCAGGCCTGCGTGGAAAAAATGTCAGCTCTCGCAGGCCTGAGGGACAAGAGGGACAGGTGCTCCAGCAGTAAGAGGTCGGAGTACAGGGAGGCCATTAACACCCACCGGCTGCAGGTGAAGGAGATTTGGGACTATATTGGGGGATTTTGTGAACGTGGGGCTGGAGAAGTTGCTTTCCTTGAGGAGCTCAGGAAGACCCTCCAGCAGGCCAGCCAGGAAGGAAGTCAGGTGGCAAGGAGGAGCAGCGGGCGGTCGGGGTCCCAACCCTCCAAGCAGCCGGGGAAGTCAGGAGAGCCTGGGTGTAGTGGGGGGGGTGGAAGCTCTGGTGGTGCAGGGCCCAGTAAGGCCATAAAACCTGGGGAGGGCTCCCGAGAGCCGATCCCTCGGTCCGTGAAAAAAGGGGCTGGGGGGTTGGCTATGACAGGGGAGCCCAGTGATCCAGGAGGCCGCAGGGCCCAGGCGCCGCCGGAGGTACCCCCCCGGTGTCTTCGGGTCAGCATGCCCAGGCTCCCTCAGGATGGTCACGCTGCCACAGCTGGGGCCCACCATGTGCCGGCCTCCATGACCCCTCAGCGTGCAGTAGAGCGGGATGATCTGGCAGTGAAAGTGTCAGGGACTGCTCCTGCAGCTGCTATGTCACCGGGAGAGAGGCAGGTACATGGTGGAGGTATAATAACAAAGTCAGCTTCAGGCAAACAGCTGGTGTGTAGTGTGACCAAGATGGCGCCGGCTGCTGGGGGAGGAGCAGCTGAGGCCACATTCCCCAGTGGGAACCAACCCCTTTTCAGGGAAGGGGGATGTGGCCAGCTCCCATCCAGTGCTCGGGACCCGGAAGTGACCGCCAGCGAACCGGAAGTGCACCCCCCGCGAACCGGAAGTGCACCCCCCGCGACCGGAAGTGCACCCCCCGCGACCGGAAGTGCACCCCCCGCGACCGGAAGTGCACCCCCCGCGACCGGAAGTGACCCCCCACGATCAGAACTGCCCCCCTGCGAATCTGCGGCTGGTGTCACCGGCTTGGAGGACCTGGGGGATGAGAGGCCGGGGGTGCGGGGGTGCCTAGTCCCGGATGCTGCAGCAGGCACCTCCAGGCACCCCCGGCAAGTAATGGACAGCATGGACGGTAATATGGACGGTAAGCTGCCACCCCCCCAGGTCCCCATGGACATTACCACAAGCCCCGAGGGGCTCCCTGCAGGACAGGCGGGGTGGGGGGAATGTCAGGTGGGACCCCTCCCGGTGGACTGTGCAGCTTATGACTTTATCCGGCAGTTGGAGGGGTCCCAGGGGGGCATCCCCCCAATACGGGTTGAGTCCCAAGGGGCTGGTGAGGTCGCAGAGGGGTCTGGTTGGGGGAGTTTGGTGGGGGAGGTACCCCCCTCTGCTGTGGCCCCAGGGGGGGAGGGGCCTGTAGTCAGGCCAAGGGTGGTGGGTCAGGGGGGTCAGGGTAGTTCAGTGGGGGTGGGTGCGACACCACCGGCAGGGATGGGGGCCCCCCCGTTCCCCCCCACTTCTGGGGGTGCTGAGGGGGGTGCCCCGCTTCCGGAGAACATCTTTCGGGGGTCTCCGGAGGCCAACTTATTATCTGCCCTAAAGGGGGGTCGCTCTTTCGCCCAGGTGGCGGGCTCTCGTGCCCCTCTGGACCACCTGTACAGCCGGTTTGGCGCCCAGAATTTCCGCGCCCCCCCTGCTGACCAGGAGAGGACGCAGGGGTCGGCGTGGACGAGGGGTACAGGTGGTCCAGAGAGGAGGCGTAGGAATGTTGTCCAGCTTCGGTACGAGGGTCCGGACCCCTGCCCCGCCCGAGGGGAGGTGGTGGACCTGGTACTCTCCTTGGGTTTTGGGGTGGGTGACCTTTTTGCTGTCATCCACCCCACCAACACACGGGAGTTTGACATCAGTTTTGTCACTCCCGTGTGTATGGAACGCTTCATCACCAGCTTTGGGCTGGTGAGGGGCGTTGACCCTTGGAAGAAGTACAGGCTCATTCCCATCTCCAGGCAGGAGGAGGTAAAGAACATCACCATCCTGGTGAGGAATGAGTCGCTCCCTCCGGAGGACATTGCCACCTGGCTTGGGAGGTACGGGCAGTTGCAAACCCCCCTGAGAAAGAACCTCGATGAGCGCGGGGTCTGGACCGGGGCTTGGTTGGCCAGGATCCGGCTTAAGAGGGAGGGCAACAGTGTTGCCCACCTCCCTGGCAGCGCCTTCCTGGGAAGAGACCGGATCCTGGCCTTCTACCCGGGACAGCCCCGTCGTTGCTTCAAGTGCGGCAGCCCGACCCACATGAGCTCGGACTGCACGGTGGTCAGATGTGGCCGGTGCCACGAGTTTGGCCACCAGTCCGAGTCATGTGGGAAGATATGCTGCAATTTGTGTGGTGAGATGGGGCACCCATTCAGTCGGTGCCCCAAAGCATATCGGGGTTCTTTCTCAGGGGGGGGACCTCCCGGGCCGGGAGCGGCCGAAGCCCCCCCGGCGAGTGATGGCCGGGGGGGTGGGGATCCTGGGGCCCCTAATGCCCCTCCGGAGGGACCAACAGGCCCACAGCCTCAAAGAAGGCGGAGCAGGCGTGGGCGAGGGGCTCCCCCCCCGGGAGATACGGGCTCAGTTGGCCAGGAGGCTCCCGATCCTCCGGAAGGTGAAGCCGGTGGGGAGGAGTCGGGGAGGCCTGGGGGTCCCGGGCCTGAGGGTCCGGGGCCCCGGCTTTCCCCTCCTTTAGTTGCAGGGCCGATCCCCAAAAAGCCCCCTCCATCTGTTCTATCTGCCTCCCCATGCAGCCCCCCCTCATCTTCCCATCCCCGTCCCCCCCCCCCCTCGTCCCCCCCCTCCCAAGTCCCGTCCCCCCCCTCCCCCTTCTTCTGCCGATCCCCTTTCTGTCCCCCCCCCTGTCTCTGGCCCCCCTCCTGCCTCTCCCATCCCCCCCCCTTCTGGACCCAAAGTCTCCTCTGGCCTTGTGGCCATGGAGACGGAAGCTGCTCGAGCCTCATCTAAGAGGGAAATCTCGAGCAGCGGGTCCGAGGAGGGGGGTGGCGTAGTCACCTCAGAGAGATGGCAGGAGTGGGAGCAGGTGAGACGCAGGAAGAAGGGGAAGGCTGTGAAATCTGGGGGCGGGAGGTCCCCTGTGAAGGGTGGGGTTCCCCCAGGGGCACGAAGTGGGGTGTCCCTGGGGAACCCGTTTGGTGTCCTCTCCTCCTCCTCGGACTCAGAGGAGGAGGAGGGAGTGTAAATATGTAAATATGTTTTGGTGTTTGTAGTATGAAGGAGAACGTGACCCTTTCAATCATTTTGATGGCGGTACCCTCTCCAATACGGCTTGCGACCATTAATGTCGCAAGTATTCGTTCTGCACGAGCTCGTTTTATGGCCTTTGATTTTCTCAGCCGTGTTGAAGCTGACATTTTGTTTTTGCAGGAGACCTGGCTGGCATCTGTGGCAGAGATGCATCTAGCAAAGAGGGAGTGGAGATGTGGGCCCTCCCTCTGGTCTCTTGCGGCCGAGCCCTGCAGTGGTGTTGCGGTCCTTTTTAAGACTGGTTCGGTGGCTTGCCGGCGAGTGATTGAAGTGGAGATTGGTAGATGTCTGGTGGTGGACGCTGTCGTGAGGGGGCAATTCCTCCGGCTCATTAATTTTTATGGGCCTCAAACCAAGAGGGAGAGGAAGAGCCTCCTTACGGCGGTTAAGCCTTATCTTTTTACATCCCAGCAGGTGATCTTTGGTGGTGACTTCAATATGATCACTAGGCCCAAAGACCGGGCAGGTGCCGCCAACCCTCTGGGATATGATAGTACTTTTTTGAATAGCGTAGTGAGGGAGGCCGGGTTGGTGGATGTGCACGTTCGTCACCTCCCCAACCTCACTGGTTTCACATTTTCCCGAGGTAGTTCTAAGAGTAGATTAGATAGGTTTTTTTTAAAGGGGGACTCTGCTTGCTCGGCTCCAGAGCTGCAGTCGGTGGAGTTCTCCGATCACTGTATGGTATCTGTGGCCCTGAATGTCGCCGACACTCCTCAGAAAGGGAGGGGTATGTGGCGCCTGAATGGGTCGCTACTGGAGGATCCTGAGGTTAGGGAAGCCTATGAGGTTTTCTTCCTGGACCAGACCTCGCTCCTTGAGGGCAACTGCTCCCGCCTTGAATGGTGGGAAGTAGTTAAAAAGAGGTCTGGTGACTTTTTCCGGGAAATCTCTGGGTACAGGGCAGCTTCCAAGTACCAGGCCTACCAGAGACTACGCAGGCAGCTTGACCGCCTGGTGTCCTCTGGGGGCTCTCGGGAACAGATATCCGGTCTGAAGGCGCAGATGAAGGAGTGTCAGTACGACCGTCTCGCCTCCCTGGTTTTTGAGAGGGATTATGGGAAGTTTATCTCTCCTGATCCCTACAGGAGCTGTGGTGAGGCGGCGAGTTCGAAGGTCGTACACGGCCTGAAGGATGCCTCGGGATCTCTGGTCCGGTCCAGATCGGGGATCCTGGGTGTCGTCAGAGACCACTTTTCGGACCTCCTGAAGAAGCGGCCTCTAGACATGGAGAAAGTCAGGGAATTCCTTGATGAGACCCCACTGGAAGTGAGGTCTGACCTTCCTGACTCTCTGACAGAAGAGATCTCGGTGGCTGAAGTCGAGCAGGCTATCAGCTCTTTAGCATCTAAAAAGTCGCCTGGGCCCGATGGGCTCACGGCAGAGTTTTACAAAACCTTTAAGAGCCTCTTGGCTCCTCATTTGAGGGACGTGTACCGTGAATGTTTGGCCTATGGCCTGCTGCCTCCCTCAATGAGAAGGTCAGCTCTGATCCTTCTGTCAAAGGGAAAAGACCCGTCTGTGGTGGAGAATTGGCGTCCGATCGCCCTTCTTACCACAGATAGGAAGATACTGGCAAAGATCTTGTTTACACGTCTGTCTGCTTTGGCGGGCAGGATGCTGTCTCCCTCTCAGCACTGCACAATTCCTGGCCGGGGCACTTTTGGTGCCGTCCTGAACGTCCGGGAGGCTGTGGAAAGGTGCAGGGCTGATGGCAGCGAGCGGTATCTGCTTGCACTGGATCAGGCTAAGGCGTTTGATCGGGTGAACCATGAGTACCTTTGGCTGCTTCTGAGGAGATACGGTCTGCCTGATCAATTTGTTGATTGGCTACAGGTATTGTATAGGGGAGCTGAGAGCTTCCCTCTTGTCAACGGTTGGGTGGGTCGGGCCTTTTCTGTGGACTCTGGCGTCCGGCAGGGCTGCCCGTTGAGCCCCCTCCTGTACGTCTTTGCGGTTGACCCCTTCGTAAGGAGGCTAGACTGCGAGCGTCTTGTGGGGGTTCCGGTGGGACCTGTCGGGGGTCCGGTTTCGGCAGTGAAGGTTGTGGCCTACGCGGATGACGTCTCGGTGGTGGTATCTGGTCGTGAGGAGGCCCATTATGTGGAATCCCAGATCGGGTGCTACTCTGAGGCGTCAGGTTCGCTGGTCAATTGGGACAAGAGTGAAGTTTTCTGGATGGGGAAGGAGGGGGAGCAGTTCCCCCTTCCGGACGTGTTCCCCACGCCCGTACCAGAGATTCGAGTACTTGGCATTCATTTCGGCCCGGGTGATTATCCCAAGCTAAATTGGGAGCGCAGGCTGGTGAGTGCCACTCGGAAGGTGAAGGCCTGGAGAGGTTGGAAACTTTCCCTGAGGGAAAGGGTATGCTTGGTCAAGACGTACTTACTGCCTGAGTTTCTCTTTGTGAGCTACGTGTGTCTTTTGCCAGCATCTCTCTATGCTCGGGTCTCTGGTCTGTTCTTCCTGCTGTTGTGGGGAAACAGACTGAACCTGATCAAGAGGGAGGTCACATACCGCCAGCGAAGGCAAGGAGGGTTGGACATGGTCAACCCGGTGGTGTTCTTCATCATCATTTTTGTAAAGTACAACTTGCAGTCCATCTTTGTGGACGCACCTTCCTGGTGGGAATGTTCATGCAAGGACTGGCTCTTGCTGTTCCTGAGGAGGTGGGGGGAGGGGGGGAGGCCCGGCGATCTGAGGAGATCGCATGGGTATCTCCCATCCTACGTCCCCCTGGCATTGAAGGCACTGAGGCAGTGGCGGATAACTGCCCTTGAGGTGGGCTCTCTGGGTCGGCGTGAGCTGTACCTGAGGGTCATGGCCTCGGACATTTTGAAGCCCCTGTCTTTAAGGGACTGTCCTGAGAGGGTCCTCACGGAGGGGTTAGCCCTCTTGAATTCTTCCAGAATTCCAAACAAGTTTTGGGATCTTGCATGGAGGTCGTTCCATGGACGACTGTACGTCCGTGCAAATCTCATATATCTGAACCTAGGGGACAGGGGCTGTCCCCGACGGGAATGTGGAGGGACATTGGAGACCATGGACCATTTTCTGGTCCAATGTCCCTTCAACATGGAGGTTCTTACGGGGGTAGGGGGTGCCATTGGCTACCCCCGCCTTCCGGCCCTGACCTATGCTGAGCGGGTGTATGGTGACTTCGGGGTCCGCAGGGGTTTTGAGTTATCGTCACTTTATTTAGTCAGCGTAGTTGTGCTTTACTACACTTGGCACGCTCGGTGTTTGGTGTCCACTAGGGACAAAATCCTGTCTGTGCATGAGGTGGTGGGCGATATCTTTCGGGAGTTGGTGAAGGTGCGGGATCTGGAAAGGAGCAGGGTCGGGCCTGAGAGGTGTGCCCATTTATGGAGGGGGTTCCTCTTCCAGCCCCCTTAGGCCATGACCCTGCCCCTCTCCATGGGTAGGGGCAACTTTCCTTTCTCACCCCCCTTAGATTTTGTTTATAGTTTATTTTTGAAATAAGGCTACAGACATGTCTGATTATCATGTTCTCGCTCATACGTGGGTTGTAGGTATTTGTTGTTCTGGTGGTGGGGTGTGTTGTGGGTTGGCGATGATCTGGACAGTAGTGGTTTTTATGGACTTTAATATTTCCCTACTGTACCAGTGAGCCGTTTTAAGTTGGTTTTGTTCTTTTTTTTTGTTGGCAATGATCTGGACAAGCTTTTTCTGATGGACTGTAAAGACTTTTTCTTGTACCAGTGAGCCTGTTGTAAATACCCGTTCTAATGTTGTTGTGTTTTTTTTTTTTTTTGCAGTTATTTTCTTGGAGGGTGGTATGATGGTTTGTGTGTGTTGTTTGTTTTGTGTTATTTAGTTTATTTTGTATATTAACTTTTTTATGGTCGTAGTTTAAAAAAATAAAAATCTCCAGACCAAAAAGCTTCCAGCTCCTCCCACTTTTGTCATTCTGCTTCCTGCTGGAGTAGAGAGAAGACCTGTCTTCCAGAGCTCCTGTGTTCCAGAGGATCCAGCCACCTAGGACCAGCCTCCAGCCCCAGCCCCTGGCCCCAGAAGAGGGGAGGGATGGCCTCCCTCAGCCCAGGAGATGGACCAGCATCCGGCCTCCGGAGTAACCAGCAGCACCTGCCCTCCTCCAGCCAGACGAAGATCAGCAGGGATGACCGCCTCTTCCTGGGCACCCAGCAGGGTCTCTTAGACTGGACCAGCATTCAACCAGGTGAGACTGAGGCCAAAGCCAGGAAGAGGTGTGATAAGATCAAGTCCCTGCTGGTTAGGATAGCCCAGGCCTGCGTGGAAAAAATGACAGCTCTCGCAGGCCTGAGGGACAAGAGGGACAGGTGCTCTAGTAGTAAGAGGTCGGAGTATAGGGGGGCCATCAATACCCTCAAGCTTGAGGTTAATGAAATCTGGGGTTACCTGGGAGGTTTTTTCGAACGTGGGGCTGGAGAGGTGTGCTTTCTTGAGGAGCTCCGGAAGACCCTCCAGCAGGCCAACCAATCGGGAAGTCAGACGGCAAGGAGGAGCAGCGGGCGGTCGGGGTCCCAACCCTCCAAGCAGCCGGGGAAGTCAGGAGAGCCTGGGTGTAGTGGGGGGGGTGGAAGCTCTGGTGGTGCAGGGCCCAGTAAGGCCATAAAACCTGGGGAGGGCTCCCGAGAGCCGATCCCTCGGTCCGTGAAAAAAGGGGCTGGGGGGTTGGCTATGACAGGGGAGCCCAGTGATCCAGGAGGCCGCAGGGCCCAGGCGCCGCCGGAGGTACCCCCCCGGTGTCTTCGGGTCAGCATGCCCAGGCTCCCTCAGGATGGTCACACTGCCACAGCTGGGGCCCACCATGTGCCGGCCTCCATGACCCCTCAGCGTGCAGTAGAGCGGGATGATCTGGCAGTGAAAGTGTCAGGGACTGCTCCTGCAGCTGCTATGTCACCGGGAGAGAGGCAGGTACATGGTGGAGGTATAATAACAAAGTCAGCTTCAGGCAAACAGCTGGTGTGTAGTGTGACCAAGATGGCGCCGGCTGCTGGGGGAGGAGCAGCTGAGGCCACATTCCCCAGTGGGAACCAACCCCTTTTCAGGGAAGGGGGATGTGGCCAGCTCCCATCCAGTGCTCGGGACCCGGAAGTGACCGCCCGCGAACCGGAAGTGCACCCCCCGCGAACCGGAAGTGCACCCCCCGCGACCGGAAGTGCACCCCCCGCGACCGGAAGTGCACCCCCCGCGACCGGAAGTGCCCCCCCCCCCGACCGGAAGTACACCCCCCGCGACCGGAAGTGACCCCCCACGATCAGAACTGCCCCCCTGCGAATCTGCGGCTGGTGTCACCGGCTTGGAGGACCTGGGGGATGAGAGGCCGGGGGTGCGGGGGTGCCTAGTCCCGGATGCTGCAGCAGGCACCTCCAGGCACCCCCGGCAAGTAATGGACAGCATGGACGGTAATATGGACGGTAACATGGACGGTAAGCTGCCACCCCCCCAGGTCCCCATGGACATTACCACAAGCCCCGAGGGGCTCCCTGCAGGACAGGCGGGGTGGGGGGAATGTCAGGTGGGACCCCTCCCGGTGGACTGTGCAGCTTATGACTTTATCCGGCAGTTGGAGGGGTCCCAGGGGGGCATCCCCCCAATACGGGTTGAGTCCCAAGGGGCTGGTGAGGTCGCAGAGGGGTCTGGTTGGGGGAGTTTGGTGGGGGAGGTACCCCCCTCTGCTGTGGCCCCAGGGGGGGAGGGGCCTGTAGTCAGGCCAAGGGTGGTGGGTCAGGGGGGTCAGGGTAGTTCAGTGGGGGTGGGTGCAACACCACCGGCAGGGATGGGGGCCCCCCCGTTCCCCCCCACTTCTGGGGGTGCTGTGGGGGGTGCCCCGCTTCCGGAGAACATCTTTCGGGGGTCTCCGGAGGCCAACTTATTATCTGCCCTAAAGGGGGGTCGCTCTTTCGCCCAGGTGGCGGGCTCTCGTGCCCCTCTGGACCACCTGTACAGCCGGTTTGGCGCCCAGAATTTCCGCGCCCCCCCTGCTGACCAGGAGAGGACGCAGGGGTCGGCGTGGACGAGGGGTACAGGTGGTCCAGAGAGGAGGCGTAGGAATGTTGTCCAGCTTCGGTACGAGGGTCCGGACCCCTGCCCCGCCCGAGGGGAGGTGGTGGACCTGGTACTCTCCTTGGGTTTTGGGGTGGGTGACCTTTTTGCTGTCATCCACCCCACCAACACACGGGAGTTTGACATCAGTTTTGTCACTCCCGTGTGTATGGAACGCTTCATCACCAGCTTTGGGCTGGTGAGGGGCGTTGACCCTTGGAAGAAGTACAGGCTCATTCCCATCTCCAGGCAGGAGGAGGTAAAGAACATCACCATCCTGGTGAGGAATGAGTCGCTCCCTCCGGAGGACATTGCCACCTGGCTTGGGAGGTACGGGCAGTTGCAAACCCCCCTGAGGAAGAACCTTGATGAGCGCGGGGTCTGGACCGGGGCTTGGTTGGCCAGGATACGGCTTAAGAGGGAGGGCAACAGTGTTGCCCACCTCCCTGGCAGCGCCTTCCTGGGCAGAGACCGGATCCTGGCCTTCTACCCGGGACAGCCCCGTCGTTGCTTCAAGTGCGGCAGCCCGACCCACATGAGCTCGGACTGCACGGTGGTCAGATGTGGCCGGTGCCACGAGTTTGGCCACCTGTCCGAGTCATGTGGGAAGATATGCTGCAACTTGTGTGGTGAGATGGGGCACCCGTTTAGCAGGTGCCCCAAAGCATATCGGGGTTCTTCCTCAGGGGGGGGACCTCCTGGGCCGGGAGCGGCCGAAGCCCCCCCGGCGAGTGATGGCCGGGGGGGTGGGGATCCTGGAGCCCCTAATGCCCCTTCGGAGGGACCAACAGGCCCGCAGCCTCAAAGAAGGCGGAGCAGGCGTGGGCGAGGGGCTCCCCCCCCGGGAGACACGGGCTCAGTTGGCCAGGAGGCTCCCGATCCTCCGGAAGGCAGAGCCGGTGGGGAGGAGTCGGGAGGGCCTGGAGGTCCTGGGTCTGAGGATCCGGGGCCCGGGCCTTTCCCTCCTTTTGTTGCAGGGCCAATCCCCACCCCCCTTCCCCCCCCACCTACTTGCCCCCTCCCATCACCTGGCCCTAAAGAAAAATCCCCTCCTCGTAATCCCCCCCCTCGTCCCCCCCCTCCCAAGTCCCATCCCCCCCCTTCCCCTTCTTCCTCCCATGCAGTAGGATCTGGTTCCCCCCTGTCCCCTCCCCTGTCTCTGGCCCCCCTCCTGCCTCTCCTATCCCCCCCCCTTCTGGACCCAGGGCTATGGCCATGGAGACGGATGCTGCTCGGGCCTCGCATAAGAGGGCTAAGGAGGTCTCGAGCAGCGGGTCTGAGGAAGGGGGTGGTGTTGTCACCTCGGAGAAATGGCAGGAGTGGGAGCAAGTCAGACATAGGAGGAAGAAGGGGCAGGCTAATAAATCTGGGGGCGGGAAGCTCCTTGCGAAGGGTGGGGTTCCCCCAGGGGCACGAAGTGGGGTGTCCCTGGGGAACCCGTTCAGTGTCCTCTCCTCCTCGGATTCCGAGGGGGAGGAGGAAGTGTAAATATGTGTATAGGTTTATGTATTATGTAGTATGAAGGAGAACGTGACCCTTTCAATCATTTTGATGGCGGTACCCTCTCCAATACGGCTTGCGACCATTAATGTCGCAAGTATTCGTTCTGCACGAGCTCGTTTTATGGCCTTTGATTTTCTCAGCCGTGTTGAAGCTGACATTTTGTTTTTGCAGGAGACCTGGCTGGCATCTGTGGCAGAGATGCATCTAGCAAAGAGGGAGTGGAGATGTGGGCCCTCCCTCTGGTCTCTTGCGGCCGAGCCCTGCAGTGGTGTTGCGGTCCTTTTTAAGACTGGTTCGGTGGCTTGCCGGCGAGTGATTGAAGTGGAGATTGGTAGATGTCTGGTGGTGGACGCTGTCGTGAGGGGGCAATTCCTCCGGCTCATTAATTTTTATGGGCCTCAAACTAAGAGGGAGAGGAAGAGCCTCCTTACGGCGGTTAAGCCTTATCTTTTTACATCCCAGCAGGTGATCTTTGGTGGTGACTTCAATATGATCACTAGGCCCAAAGACCGGGCAGGTGCCGCCAACCCTCTGGGATATGATAGTACTTTTTTGAATAGCGTAGTGAGGGAGGCCGGGTTGGTGGATGTGCACGTTCGTCACCTCCCCAACCTCACTGGTTTCACATTTTCCCGAGGTAGTTCTAAGAGTAGATTAGATAGGTTTTTTTTAAAGGGGGACTCTGCTTGCTCGGCTCCAGAGCTGCAGTCGGTGGAGTTCTCCGATCACTGTATGGTATCTGTGGCCCTGAATGTCGCCGACACTCCTCAGAAAGGGAGGGGTATGTGGCGCCTGAATGGGTCGCTACTGGAGGATCCTGAGGTTAGGGAAGCCTATGAGGTTTTCTTCCTGGACCAGACCTCGCTCCTTGAGGGCAACTGCTCCCGCCTTGAATGGTGGGAAGTAGTTAAAAAGAGGTCTGGTGACTTTTTCCGGGAAATCTCTGGGTACAGGGCAGCTTCCAAGTACCAGGCCTACCAGAGACTACGCAGGCAGCTTGACCGCCTGGTGTCCTCTGGGGGCTCTCGGGAACAGATATCCGGTCTGAAGGCGCAGATGAAGGAGTGTCAGTACGACCGTCTCGCCTCCCTGGTTTTTGAGAGGGATTATGGGAAGTTTATCTCTCCTGATCCCTACAGGAGCTGTGGTGAGGCGGCGAGTTCGAAGGTCGTACACGGCCTGAAGGATGCCTCGGGATCTCTGGTCCGGTCCAGATCAGGGATCCTGGGTGTCGTCAGAGACCACTTTTCGGACCTCCTGAAGAAGCGGCCTCTAGACATGGAGAAAGTCAGGGAATTCCTTGATGAGACCCCACTGGAAGTGAGGTCTGACCTTCCTGACTCTCTGACAGAAGAGATCTCGGTGGCTGAAGTCGAGCAGGCTATCAGCTCTTTAGCATCTAAAAAGTCGCCTGGGCCCGATGGGCTCACGGCAGAGTTTTACAAAACCTTTAAGAGCCTCTTGGCTCCTCATTTGAGGGACGTGTACCGTGAATGTTTGGCCTATGGCCTGCTGCCTCCCTCAATGAGAAGGTCAGCTCTGATCCTTCTGTCAAAGGGAAAAGACCCGTCTGTGGTGGAGAATTGGCGTCCGATCGCCCTTCTTACCACAGATAGGAAGATACTGGCAAAGATCTTGTTTACACGTCTGTCTGCTTTGGCGGGCAGGATGCTGTCTCCCTCTCAGCACTGCACAATTCCTGGCCGGGGCACTTTTGGTGCCGTCCTGAACGTCCGGGAGGCTGTGGAAAGGTGCAGGGCTGATGGCAGCGAGCGGTATCTGCTTGCACTGGATCAGGCTAAGGCGTTTGATCGGGTGAACCATGAGTACCTTTGGCTGCTTCTGAGGAGATACGGTCTGCCTGATCAATTTGTTGATTGGCTACAGGTATTGTATAGGGGAGCTGAGAGCTTCCCTCTTGTCAACGGTTGGGTGGGTCGGGCCTTTTCTGTGGACTCTGGCGTCCGGCAGGGCTGCCCGTTGAGCCCCCTCCTGTACGTCTTTGCGGTTGACCCCTTCGTAAGGAGGCTAGACTGCGAGCGTCTTGTGGGGGTTCCGGTGGGACCTGTCGGGGGTCCGGTTTCGGCAGTGAAGGTTGTGGCCTACGCGGATGACGTCTCGGTGGTGGTATCTGGTCGTGAGGAGGCCCATTATGTGGAATCCCAGATCGGGTGCTACTCTGAGGCGTCAGGTTCGCTGGTCAATTGGGACAAGAGTGAAGTTTTCTGGATGGGGAAGGAGGGGGAGCAGTTCCCCCTTCCGGACGTGTTCCCCACGCCCGTACCAGAGATTCGAGTACTTGGCATTCATTTCGGCCCGGGTGATTATCCCAAGCTAAATTGGGAGCGCAGGCTGGTGAGTGCCACTCGGAAGGTGAAGGCCTGGAGAGGTTGGAAACTTTCCCTGAGGGAAAGGGTATGCTTGGTCAAGACGTACTTACTGCCTGAGTTTCTCTTTGTGAGCTACGTGTGTCTTTTGCCAGCATCTCTCTATGCTCGGGTCTCTGGTCTGTTCTTCCTGCTGTTGTGGGGAAACAGACTGAACCTGATCAAGAGGGAGGTCACATACCGCCAGCGAAGGCAAGGAGGGTTGGACATGGTCAACCCGGTGGTGTTCTTCATCATCATTTTTGTAAAGTACAACTTGCAGTCCATCTTTGTGGACGCACCTTCCTGGTGGGAATGTTCATGCAAGGACTGGCTCTTGCTGTTCCTGAGGAGGTGGGGGGAGGGGGGGAGGCCCGGCGATCTGAGGAGATCGCATGGGTATCTCCCATCCTATGTCCCCCTGGCATTGAAGGCACTGAGGCAGTGGCGGATAACTGCCCTTGAGGTGGGCTCTCTGGGTCGGCATGAGCTGTACCTGAGGGTCATGGCCTCGGACATTTTGAAGCCCCTGTCTTTAAGGGACTGTCCTGAGAGGGTCCTCACGGAGGGGTTAGCCCTCTTGAATTCTTCCAGAATTCCAAACAAGTTTTGGGATCTTGCATGGAGGTCGTTCCATGGACGACTGTACGTCCGTGCAAATCTCATATATCTGAACCTAGGGGACAGGGGCTGTCCCCGACGGGAATGTGGAGGGACATTGGAGACCATGGACCATTTTCTGGTCCAATGTCCCTTCAACATGGAGGTTCTTACGGGGGTAGGGGGTGCCATTGGCTACCCCCGCCTTCCGGCCCTGACCTATGCTGAGCGGGTGTATGGTGACTTCGGGGTCCGCAGGGGTTTTGAGTTATCGTCACTTTATTTAGTCAGCGTAGTTGTGCTTTACTACACTTGGCACGCTCGGTGTTTGGTGTCCACTAGGGACAAAATCCTGTCTGTGCATGAGGTGGTGGGCGATATCTTTCGGGAGTTGGTGAAGGTGCGGGATCTGGAAAGGAGCAGGGTCGGGCCTGAGAGGTGTGCCCATTTATGGAGGGGGTTCCTCTTCCAGCCCCCTTAGGCCATGACCCTGCCCCTCTCCATGGGTAGGGGCAACTTTCCTTTCTCACCCCCCTTAGATTTTGTTTATAGTTTATTTTTGAAATAAGGCTACAGACATGTCTGATTATCATGTTCTCGCTCATACGTGGGTTGTAGGTATTTGTTGTTCTGGTGGTGGGGTGTGTTGTGGGTTGGCGATGATCTGGACAGTAGTGGTTTTTATGGACTTTAATATTTCCCTACTGTACCAGTGAGCCGTTTTAAGTTGGTTTTGTTCTTTTTTTTGTTGGCAATGATCTGGACAAGCTTTTTCTGATGGACTGTAAAGACTTTTTCTTGTACCAGTGAGCCTGTTGTAAATACCCGTTCTAATGTTGTTGTTTTTTTTTTTTTTTTTTTTGCAGTTATTTTCTTGGAGGGTGGTATGATGGTTTGTGTGTGTTGTTTGTTTTGTGTTATTTAGTTTATTTTGTATATTAACTTTTTTATGGTCGTAGTTTAAAAAAATAAAAATCTCCAGACCAAAAAAAAAAAATGTGGGTTCCCCTTCAGGTGCATACCAGGCTCTTAGGCTTGGTCTGGAACATAAGGGGTTAAACTCGCGCCGAAAACCAGCGTGGGGTCCCCCCCAAGATGCAGACCAAGCCCTTATCCCAGGCACGCAGTCTGGCCGGACAGGAAAGGGGGCGGGGACGAGCGAGCGCCCCCCCCCTCCTGAGCCGTACCAGACCGCATGCCCTCAACATGGGGGAGTGTGTGCTGTGGGGGAGGGGGGTTCTGCCCCCCCCCCACCCCAAAGCACTCTTGTCCCCATGTCGATAGGGACAAGAGCCTCTTCCCGACAACCCTGGCCGTGGTTGTCAGGGTATGCGGGCGGGGGGCTTATCAGAATCTGAGAGGCGCCTTTAATAAGGTGGCCCCCAGATTCCAGCCCCCCACCCTATGTGAAGGAGTATGGGGTACATTGTAACCCTACCCATTCACCTGGGGAAAAAAAATGTAAAGAAATAAAACACAACACACATTAATAAATTAATTTATTAGTCTGCCGGGGGTCTTCTGCCGGGGCCCCCCACCACCACCCCATTAGGCCCCGGGCTTTGCCGTCTTCTGCCGGAGCCCCCTTCACCATGAGGCTCCTTGCCTTTGGGGGAGGGTCCCGGGCTTTGTCGGTTTCTGCGTGGGGGGGGTGCCCCGTCTTCAGCGCCGTCTTTCACCGGGACCCCCTTCACCAGTGAGGCTCCTGGCCTTTGGGGGAGGGTCCCGGGCTTCGCCGGTTTCTGCGGGGGGGGTGTCCTGTCTTCAGTGCCGTCTTTCACCGGGACCCCCTTCACCAGTGAGGCTCCTTGCCTTCTACGGTGTTTTCCGCCAGGGGCGACACCCGCGGGTTTCTGCGATGCCTTCCGCTTCTGCCTGTCTCCTCCGCGGAGCACAGGGCTTTCTTCCGCCGGAGGGCGCCACCCTCCGGGCTTCTGCGGTGCCTTCCGCTTCTGCCTGGCTCCTCCGGGAGCACAGGGCTTGTCTCCGCTGTGTTCTCCCTTCTCTTCCATTCGATGTTGACACGACGAGGTTCCGCGCTGGAATGCCGTCTGAGCAGCGGGCATCGATTTATATAGGGCAATGCCACCATGTGACCTCAACCCATGTGACATCACATTCCCATCATGCCCAGGGAATGTGATGTCACATGGGTTGAGGTCACATGGTGGCATTGCCCTATATAAGTCGATGCCCGCCGCTGACACGGCATGTCAGCGCGGAACCTCGTCGTGTCAACATCCAATGGAAGAGAAGGGAGAGGACAGCGCAGACAAGCCCTGTGCTCCCGGAGGAGACAGGCAGAAGAAGGAAGAGAGAAGAAAGAAGACGGAAGAAAGCCCTGGCTCCGCGGGGGAGCCAGGCAGAAGAGGGAGCAGAGAAAAGACCGGGGAGTTGGCGCACCCCCGGCAGAAGACCAGGAAGACCGGAACCCTGGCGGAAGGCACCGGAAAGACCGGGGGATAGACGCCATCCCCCGGCAGAAGTCGCCGAAGTCCGGATGGCCCCCCCTAATGTAAAAGAGCTTAAATGGGGTGGGGGCCCCCGGTGGAAGGCTCCGGAGAGGACCGAGGGATGGCACCCTCCCCCGGCAGAGATCACCGAAGCCCAGGGTCCCGGCAGAAGATCGGGAGAGAAGAAACCCCCCTTGTGAAAGAGCTAAAGAAGAAAGGGGGCGGCCGGAGCTGATTAATAAAATATTTTATTCTGTGTGGTGTTTTATTTAACTTTACATTTCCCCCAGGTGAATGGGTAGAGGTATGATGTACCCCATACTCATTCACATAGGGTGGGGGGCCGGCATCTGGGGGCCCCCTTATTAAAGGGAGCTCGCAGATTCCGATTAGCCCCGCCCGCATACCCCGACAACCAATGGCAAGGGTTGTCGGGAAGAGGCTCTTGTCCCTATCGACATGGGGGCAAGAGTGCTGTGGGGTGGGGGGGCAGTGCCCCCCTCCCCCACAGCACACACTCTCCCATGTTGAGGGCATGCGGTCTGGTACGGCTCAGGAGGGGGCGCTCGCTCGTCCCCACCCCCATTCCTGTCCGGGCCAGACTGCGTGCTTGGGATGAGGGCTTGGTTTGGATCTGGGGGGGAACCCCACGTTTAACCCCTCACATTCCGGACCAAGCCTAAGAGCCTAATGTACCCCTGGAGGGGGACCCGCGCCGATTTCAAGTTTGAAATTTGGCGTGGAGTTCCCCTTCATGGCTGAAAACAGCTCGGAGATTCCCGTGCGCCGCGTCACGCAGCGCAATCACGGGTACGCCGCTTGGTATTTACCAAGATTTTCACAGCGTACTGACACGGCGCACGGGAAGCTCCAAAATTTCTCTCTACGCATGCCCAGTATGCAAATGAACCTCCCGAGGTTCAGACGCACTGTGCAAGCGTACGGGGATCTGTTTTCAAAAAACACTTTCACTTTCAATTCGGCCCGCCAAACACATTCAAACACATGTCACTACACTTCCCCTGCATCACCCCCCTCCCCTAATAAACTCCCGCCCAAACCCCCGCAATTTACATTTCAATGTGCCGTGCGCCAGGTCTATAGTGGTGCACAATGCACCCTCTCCTGGGCGCACGGAGCACATTAGTAACTACTGAAATACACTGCACTAGCAGTAAATGACGGCTGCTACTTCTGCTTTTACTCCATGGAGTAAAGGCTTGGTAAATCAGCCCCAATGCCACTTCCCTCATTATCACCAGTGAAAGCCACCCCCCGGTCGGTCGGGTCACCCACGGGTCTCACATCCTGATTGGCCGGTAGGAGAATCAGTGTGACAATAGCGAATATTCATTCACTTTGGGCACTTTGGTCACACAACTGGGTGAACTGAGCCCCAAGCCTCTGGCTCTAATCACATGCTTAAAAACAAAAAACATTGGAATTCATGCATCCGGCACCCACATGTAGATTAGGGGCCGGATGCATGGATAGGGGGCATTACAGGCCGCCGCTGATTAAAACACTAGAGCAGGACAGAGGAGCGCCAGTTGTTTATTATGAATGCAGACCCTCCAATTCAGTAATCAGTCTAGAAAGGTCATAGTGGAACAAACAAAAACAGAACAAGGTTCAGATCAGAAAAAGGAAGGATTCTTCAACACAGTTTGTTAAAATCTTTGCAATGCCCTTAGATCTTTTTTTTTCTCAGTAAAAATGGAGTTACACTTTAAGGGTAAAGTAAGTCAAAAGGATAAAAATAGCGATCAGTGCTCATTTTACATTTTTAACATTTATAAAAAATTTTGAACACATTGGCCCGGATTCACAAAGGATTTACGATGACGTATCTCCAGATACGCCGTCGTAAGTCCGAATGTGAGGCGTCGTATCTCGGCGCCTGATTCAAAGAATCAGATACGCCAGAATTTGTCTAAGATACGACTGACGTAAGTCTCTTACGCCGTTGTATCTCAGGTGCATAATTACACTGGCCGCTAGGGGCGCTTCCGTATATTTTGGTGTCGAATATGTAAATTAGCTAGATACGCCGATTCATGAACGTACTTGCGCCCGGCGTATTAAAATACGCTGTTTCCGTAGGACGTTCGACCTGTGTAACTTTACCCCTCATAAAGCAGAGGTAAGTCATGTTAAGGTATGGACGTCGGAACAGCGTCGTATTTTACATCGTTTGCGTAAGTCGTACGTGAATGGGGATGGGCGTAGGTTACGTTCACGTCGACTAAGCATTGAGCCGGCGTAACTTAGGGAGAAAATTCGATGTGATACTGAGCATGCGCGCACATGCACCGTTCATTAGGCGCGTCATTTACGCGGGGTCACGATTCATTTCCATACAACACGCCCCCTACCAGCCTACTTTGAATTACGCGGTCTTACGCCGGCCCATTTACACTACGCCGCCGTAACTTAGGGTGCAAGTTCTTTGTGAATACGGTACTCGCCTAAGTTACGCGGCGTAGCGTATATGAGATACGATACGGCCGCTTAAACTTAAGCCAATCTTTCTGAATCTGGCCCTAAATATATTTTGGTGAAAAAAATAATGCTATTGTCTTCCTGCTTTTTTGCTGTACACATTTACTAAGAGTAGTAACATGTTTGCATTCCACAGTGTGTATTGACAGAGCTTTTTAAATGATATTTACCCCACAATTGAATCTATGGCTAAACCATTACCATTAATCAGTACTTTATCCAGAAAACAGAATTAAAATACATGTATTTTTTTTATCTATATTTGCCTACCAAAATGTATAGGTGGCACAAAAAATTTTGTTGCCTTCTTGACATCTTTCTATTCCTCCTTGCCATTAGTAGTAGAACAACTGGACTTTACTGCATTGCTAGACAATGCATTTTAACGTTATTACTGCCACATAATTATTCTTTACACAGAGAGGTAAAAATAAAGTGTTTTGTGGTAAAGAGAAATATTGCCAAAGCTCTTTTGACCGTACTTCTGTGGGTCACAGGAGTGCACTTATTTCTGCCCTCCCGTGACCCAGATTCAGCTGACAGCAGGCTAAAGTCAGCTGTTGGGTGACCTCACAGAGCCAGTTCAGGCTCTGCAGGGATCTCGACAATAATGTCTGGATTCACTCAGATGACTTACCAGCATTGTAGACCTGAAATTTAAAACACTGCAAAGCAGAAAGTGGAACTTGGGCTTATTGTGAGCAAAAACGGATGCCCCTATACACCTACAGTATATTATTACAAAACTTTACTCTGCATTAAGGCATATTGATTAAATGACTTACATCAAGTTGATCTGTCTTTACATGTATATTCTATGAACAATAAAAAGACAAAACATCCGCTTTATTGCTATTGAAGTGACATTGCATTCAAAATAATTACTCTGTCATAATGGGATTGATTTACCAAAGAAGTAGAGTATGTTCACTTTGCAAGAGAATTTTTACTGTATCATATTGTTTAGTAGTCTAGAAAGAGGCTGGTAATCTTCTACATCTGGGAAAGGTAAGGAATAGCACAGAGCACATAATACTATCAACAAGATTAGCTTCTGTTGAGGCATCTTAGTGTCTGGAGGTGGTAAGGGTGTCTATGAACCAGAAGATAGAGTGGTGGTCAGCTTGGGAAAACCAAATCAGGGAGATGGGAACGATGAAGACAGCACGGGACCAAGGTGAAAGAGGGCTTTAACCACTTTAAATCTGGACACTTTCACCCCTTCCAGTCCAAAATCCAAGGCACACCTTCAGGTGTTCCGGAGGCATAAACTTTGCATTTAATTTCCTGACTACCTATCACATTTTTGAATGCCCCAGAGGAAAACCAGGACGGTAGAAACACCCCAAGGTATTTTCTAACAGGCATGGTGAGTCTTTTGAAGACTTCATTTTTTGCCACAAGGTTTTGGAAATTGCAGATAGAAAATTAAGATATACTGTATATTTTTACACAAAGTTGCTAATTGTTAAGATATTTCTAACACGCAGCATTGGCATACTTAGAATTACACCCCCAAAACACAAAATCCAAGAAGTACCTTCAGGTGTTCTTGGGGCATAAATTACACATCTAGGGCCAGATCCACGTACAGTGGGCGTAACTTAAATATTCGGATTTAAGTTACACCGACGCAAAATTTCTACCTAAGTGCCCGATCCACAAAGCACTTACCTAGAAATTTGCAGCTGTGTAACTTAAATCTGTCCGGCGCAAGGCGTGCCCAATCTAATGGGGCGAGTCCCATTTAAATTAGGCGCGCTCCCGCGCCGGATGTACTGCGCATGCTCCCGACACGATTTTCCCGACGTGCTTTGCGCAAAGTTACGTTGCGCCGAGTTTTTAGAATCGCGACGGGTGTAAAAGAAAAAAAAAGTTGCGGCGGGAAAAAATTTTTTTAAAAAAATTTGACAGCGACGCGGGAAAGAAGGGTATACTTTTACATGGTGTACTAAGTTTACACTTTGTAAAAGCAGCCCTAATTTTGCGACGGCAAACTAACACTTACAGAAAAAAAAGGGAAAAAGCTTTGTGGATCTCCGTAAGTGCTAATTTGCATACCCGACGTGGAATTTCGACGAGAAATGCCCCCAGCGGCGGCCGAGGTACTGCATCCTAAGATCCGACAGTGTAAAACTATTACACCTGCCGGATCTTAGGAATATCTATGCGTAACTGATTCTATGAATCAGCCGCATAGATAGAAACAGGGATACGACGGCGTATCATTAGATACGCCTGCGTATCCCTTTTGTGGATCTGGCCCCTAGTTTCCTGACTATCACATTTTTGGAGGCTCTGGAGCACCAGGACAGTAGAAACACCCACAAAATGACCACCATTGTGGTAAACACTCCAAGGTATTTTTTAAGAGGCCTTTTAAATACTTGGCGAGTCCTTTGAAGACTTATTTTTTTTAGCTGAAAGAAAATGAAAATGTATTTTTTTACACACAGTTATTTACCTACACACAGCATGGGAATTACAACCAAAAACTCATTCTACTGCTCTTCCTAAATATGACGATACCACACGTGTAAGACTCTGGACTGATTATGTATCATTGTATCTTGGTGAGTCCTTTGAAGATGTAATAAACCATTTAACACCAGTATGTTGTAATAATCGCTTCTGTGCGAGTGGTTAGGGAATAAAGCTAGCGTCTATAGCAGTCCCAGTTCCTATAAGCCAGGGGTGTCCAAACTTTTTTCAAAGAGGGCCAGATTTGATTAAGTGAACATGCGTGAGGGCCGACTATTTTGCCTGACATTCTTTGTACCATTAAAATTCGGTCTAAGTGAGTTCGTCTGAGCACTAATACACTGCCCAACAATAATTCTCTTGCCTTTGTGGCTGTGTGTGGTGAAGAGATGAGCTTGGGCGTGTTATTTGGATATACTGTATATATTTCTTTTGTGCCCCAACGAATCGCAGAGCGCTGCTTAGGACTAAGGATGAGCTTGGGCGTGTTATTTGGAAATACCGTTCTTATTGGCGTATAACACGCATGGGCTTACCATTGCCATGAATGCAGCCTTACCATTGCCATGAATGCAGCCTTACCATTGCAATCAATGCAGCCTTACCATTGCAACCAATGCAGCCTCACATGTGCCATAAATGCAGCCTCACATATGCCATAAATGCAGCCTCACATGTGCCATGAATGCAGCCTTAGGCCTCGTACACACGACCGAAATTCTCGGCAAAAAAAAGCAAGAAACTTGCTGTTTTTTTTTTTTTTGCCGAGGAAACCGGTCGTGTGTACATTTTTCGACGAGGAAACTGTCGAGGAACTCGTCGAGCCAAAAAGAGAGCATGTTCTCTTTTTCCTCGACGGGAATGGAGAAATTTGGCTCGCCGAGATCCTCGACAGCCTCACAAGGAACTCGACGAGCAAAACGATGTGTTTCGCCCGTCGAGTTCCTCGGCCGTGTGTATGAGGCTTCACATGTGCTATGAATGCATCCCTACCATTGCAACCAATGCAGCCTTACCATTGCAACCAATGCAGCCTCACATGTGCCATAAATGCAGCCTTACCATTGCCATCAGTGCAGCCTGAACGATGCCCATCTGCAGCCTCGGAGGGCAGAGGGAGGGGGGACGGGACGAGTGCCGACAGATTACAAACAGGAGAATCTCTTGTTTACCCTGTGGCCTCTTTAATACAAAGTCCCACCTCCTATGATAGACAAAACAGTCATCCAATGGCATCCCAGGAGCTGGGACTTCCAATAGAGATGCTGCTGAGTAAACAGGAGATTCTCTTCATGTAATCTGACGGCGCTCGTCCTGTCCCCTCCAAGGCAGTGCCAAAAAATACAGTATATATCTTTTGTGGCCCTGGGCGGCCACAAACAATATATATATCCAAATCCCCAGGAGGGCCATATTAAATCAACAGGGGGGCCGCATTTGGCCCCCAGGCCGTACTTTGGACATGCCTGCTATAAGCCAAGCAAGCCTACACTACTGGAATGTGGCTGCCCCTAGGAATTCCATGTTCACTGGCCGGGAAGTTCAGGAGGCTGAAGAAAGAAATAACAAAATAGTTCCTATGATTCCAGGAGTGTGGATATCTGCAGGGGGTGGCTGGCAATGGTGTCTCGCAGGAACATAAGTGGGATGTGCAAATAGGTCAATTTAGACAGCAGGCAGAGATATGTTTAGGAGATTGTTAAAAACATGGCTATATATCCAGGCTTTCGGGGTGACTTAAATATTAAGTATTCTGATAGCTCAAACATTTTATATATTTAGCTTTGTATGTTTTATATTTTTTATTCGCTGATTGTTATTGTTTTATTGTCACTTGTTTGGTCGATGTAGTTTTTGCCCCTATTCTGTTCTGTTTTTATCCCGCCAGCGCATCGAGGCACGTGTGTAAGACTGCGCTGTGTTTTATAAGCATTTTAATAAATAAATAAATAAATGATCATTGGTCAAGGCAGCAAGCAGTAATGTGGTCAATACATTGCAGAATTATTACAGGCATTAGGCAGAGGCACCACTGCACTAATCAAGAACACTGTTACTGGCTGCATTGGTCTGGTGACAGTGGGACTTGTAAAGTGGCAATCAGGAACACTACTGCTGACTTTTACTCGTCTGGTGACACTGGGATTGGTGTGGTGAGTGACAATAAAGGACACCATTGCTTGCTTACACTGGTGTGGTGACACTGTAAATGGTGTGGCATTGATAAAAAACACGGTGTACACTGGTCTGGTGAGGTGGTGAAAAAGTAACACTGTAACTGGTGTGTCAGTGATTAGGGACAATATAAATGGTATGCCAGTGATCAGGGACAATGAGACTGATGTGGTGAAGGTCAGGGTCACTGGGACTGGCGTGGTGGTTATCAAGGACATTGTAACTGGCGTGTCAGTGATCAGGGACAATATGACTGGTGTGTCAGTGATCAGGGACAATATGACTGGTGTGTCAGTGATCAGGGACAATATGACTGGTGTGTCAGTGATCAGGGGCAATATGACTGGTGTGGCAGAGTTCAGGGACCCTGGAACTGGTGTGGTGATGATCAGGAACAAAATGACTGGTGCAGCCGTGATCCGGAACACTGTAACTGGTGTGTTGGTGATTAGGGACAATATGACTGGACACATACACACGCTCTCTCACACACACATATATTATATATACAGTGGAACCTTGGATTATGAGCATAATTCGTTCCAGAAGTATGCTTGTAATCCAAAGTACTCGTATATCAAATTGAGTTTCCCCATAGAAGTCAGTGGAAACTCAGATAATTAGTTCCACAGTGACTTCTATGGCCAGAGGTGGGGGGCTCCGGAGACACTCAGAAACTGCTCAGAGCTGATCGGATGCACTCAGAAACACTCGGAAAGGCTTGGAAACACCCGGTAGCCAATTGTTTCCGAGTGGATCAGAGTGCATCCAAGCGGCTCTGAATGTCACTGGCGCCCCCACACCTCTGGCCAAATGTGGTACTGCACACCACAGAGGCTTGAATCTTGCACACTCGCAAACCGAGGATTGAAAAAAATAATAGCTTGTATTGCGAAACGCTTGTTAACTGCATTAATTGAAATCTGAGGTATGACTATATATATATATATATATATATATATATATATATATATATATATATATATATATATATATATACACACAGTAGCTCACAAAAGTGAGTACACCCCTCACACTGAAAAAATTACATTTTGCTACAATGTAAAGTAGTGAGTGTACATCTTGTATTACAGTGTAAATTTGCTGTCCCCTCAAAATAACTCAACACACAGCTATTCACGTCTAAACCGCTGGCAACAAAAGTGAGTAACACCTAAGCGAAAATGCACAAATTGGGCACAATTAGCCATTTTCCCTCCCGGTGTTATGTTAATCGTTAGTGTTACAAAGTCTCAGGTGTGAATGGGGAGCAGGTGTGGTAAATTTGGTGTTATCGCTCTCACTCTCTCATACTGGTCACTGGAAGCTCAACATGACACCGCAAAGAACTCTCTGAGGATCTGAAAAAAATTATTGTTGCGCTACATAAAGATGGCCTAGGCTATAAGAAGATTGCCAAGACCCTGAAACTGTGCTGTAGCACGGTGGCCAAGACCATACAGAGGTTTAACAGGACAGGTTCCACTCAGAACAGGCCTCACCATGGTCGACCAAAGAAGTTGAGTGCACGTGCTTAGTGTCATATCAAGAGTTTGACTTTAGGAAATAGACGTATGAGTGCTGGCAGCATTGCTGCAGAGGTTGAAGGGGTGGGGGCGGGGGGGTCAGCCTGTAAGTGCTCATACCATACACACTGCATCAAATTGGTCTTAATGGCTGTAGTCCCAGAAGGAAGTCCTTCTAAAGATGATGCAAAAGAAAGACTGCAATCAATTTGCTGAAGACAAGCAGACTAAGGACATGTATACAATAGGAGAGGTAACTGTCAGCGCAGATACAAAGTACATATATGGGTAGGAGTATGGTGATTAGTCCATTGGAAATAGTAGTAACAGGCAGTTCAATGGTTAAAAATGCAGGTGATGTGGCTGTTCAATGGCGGCTGCTGTCCTCAGAGAGCTGACTCTGTGGTAAACAAAAAAGGGGTAGAGAAAGGAAGCGCCACCTAAGTGCAGTATTAAAGAGGTTCTTTTAATGACACATTGTAAAAAACACACTTACAAGAAGGTAAGGAAAGAAGGCTCATCTGTAACATCCTGTAGTCCTCGTCCCGGATCCATGGGCTGCTTTAGAAGTGAAGAAAGCAGATTGTGTGGAGTCTTCAGGCCTGTCCTGTGGCCTTCAGGATGTAGTCTGTTCCAGCCTCACAGGTCAAGTGACAGGTCACGTGATTACTTCCCAGGAACACTTCCGGGAGGAGGGTCAAACAGGGAGAACAAAGGCTGATTGGGCTACGCGCTCAGGCCAATAGAAGGAGCAGTGGCTCCGAGCGCGTAGCCCAATCAGCCTTTGTTCTCCCTGTTTGACCCTCCTCCCGGAAGTGTTCCTGGGAAGTAATCACGTGACCTGTCACGTGACCTGTGAGGCTGGAACAGACTACATCCTGAAGGCCACAGGACAGGCCTGAAGACTCCACACAATCTGCTTTCTTCACTTCTAAAGCAGCCCATGGATCCGGGACGAGGACTACAGGATGTTACAGATGAGCCTTCTTTCCTTACCTTCTTGTAAGTGTGTTTTTTACAATGTGTCATTAAAAGAACCTCTTTAATACTGCACTTAGGTGGCGCTTCCTTTCTCTACCCCTTTTTAGACTAAGGACATGTATTACTGGAACCATGTCCTGTGGTCTTATGAGACCAAGATAAAATTATTTGGTTCAGATGGTGTCAAGTGTGTGTGGCGGCAACCATGTGAGGAGTACAGAGCCAAGTGTCTTGCCAATGGTCAAGCATGGTGGTGGGAGTGTCATGGTCTGGGGCTGCATGAGTGCTGCCAGCGCTGGGGAGCTACAGTTCATTGAGGGAACCATGAATGCCAACATATACTGTGACATACTGAAGCAGAGCATGATCCCATCCTTCGGAGACTGGGCTGCAGGGCAGTATTCCAACATGATAACAACCCCAAACACACCTTCAAGACAACCACTGCATTGCTAAAGAAGCTGATGGTAAAGGTATTGGACTGTCTCCAGACCTAAACCCTATTGAACATCTCTGGGGCATCCTCAAATGGAAGGTGGATGAGCAGGAAGTCTCTAACATTCACCAGCTCTGTGATGTCATCATGGAGGAGTGGAAGAGGACTCCAGTGGCAACCTGTGATGCTCTGGTGAACTTCATTTTCAAGTGGGTTAAAGCAGTGCTTCAAAACAATGGTGGCCACACAAAATATTGACACTTTGGGCCCAATTTGGACATTTTCACTTAGGGGTGTACTCATTTCTGTTGCCAGTTGTTTAGACATTAATGGCTGCATGTTGAGTTGTTTTTAGGGGACAGAAAATTTACACTGTTATACAAGCTGTACACTCACTACTTTACATTGCAGCAAAGTGTCCTTTTCAAAAATGTGAGGAGTGTACTCATTTTTGTGAGATATTGTATAAGCAACAAATATGAGAGGACTTATAGGTACATCCTCGCACATCAATGCTGCTCGCGTACAGCCTAAAAGCACATTGGCTGGATGGCAAGCAGTTAAACCACCTTGCTTTGTTCTTGGTACCTGTCCGAGCCGCGATATTTTCCAATGATTTACTAAAACTGCAGAGTGCAAAATCTGGTGCACCTGTACATGGTAACCAATCAGCTTGTTTAATTAAGCTTTGACAAAAAAAACATGGAAGCTGGTTGGTTTCTTTACAGAGTTGCGCCAGATTTTACACTTTCCAGTTTTAGTAAATCAACTACAGTGTCTCTCAGTGAATGACTAAAAAAAAATAAAAAGTGTGTACAGCCTATGTCCCTCTAGTTGTTGTTCCTGTTACCATGTTTATGGTTTACTGTTATACTGCTCGCTGCTAACAGTTTATCCCCCCCTTGCATCATACTACTGTAGATGACACTAACCTACTGCTTCTAGTTAATATAATGATCAACTTAGAGAAAGAATTTGAGCAAAACATTATGGCCCAGATTCAGGTAGATCCGAGCAATATTTGCGTGGGCAAAGAGCAAATATTTTTCTCTGCGCCCACGCAAATATTGCGTTTTGCCCGCGATTCACGGAGCAGTTGCTCCGTAAATTGCGCGGGCGATATGCTAAACAGCCGGGCGTAAGGCTGCCTAATGTAAATGATCCCGCCGGGGGCGGGAATCATTTAAATTAGGCGCGCTCCCGCGCCGAGCGAACAGCGCATGCTCCGTCGGGAAACTTTCCCCAACGTGCATTGCGGCAAATGACGTCGCAAGGACGTCATTTGCTTCTAAGTGAACGTGAATGGCGTCCAGCGCCATTCACGGTTCACTTACGTAAACGACGTGAAATTTAAATTTCACGAGCGGGAAGCGCAGCTATACTTTAGCATTGGTTGCCCCTGCTATTAGCAGGAGCAGCCTTATGCTAAAGTCGCCGTACGGAAACTCCGTACCTTGCGCTCGCAGGGCCCGCGCAACTTTTGTGAATCGGTGGTAGTATGCAATTTGCATACTATACACAGATCACAATGGCCGCGCCACCTAGCGGCCAACGCAAGAATGCAGCCAAAGATATGAAGGCATAAGGAGGCTTATGCCTGTCATATCTTAGGCTGCAGTCGGTGTAACGAGGTTCCTGAATCAGGAGCACTCGTTACACCGGAGCAAGTAAGCACTTGCGCCGCGCAACCTATGGTTGCGCGGGCGCAAGTGCTTCTTGAATCTGGCCCTATATATATTTTCTTTTCTCTTTGCAATTCAACAAAGCCATATTAAAGTGATTGTAAAGTCACTATGTGACTTTACATGTATCCCCTCTGTGTATTCTGCCATTAACAACAGTGTATTTGTTTTTTTATTTTATTTTTTATAAAAAAAGGCTAAATACTGCAGCTGTGCGGTCACATGATCCCCCTGTGCTAACCACCCATGATCTATGGAGAGAAACGGGAGGGGCAGAGATTCCCCTGTGACGTCAGCCGGCTAGCACAGGGGGCCCCTCCTGCATCTCCCCATAGATCAGGGCTGGCCAATACAGGGGGGTCACATGACCGCACAGTGGGAAAATGTATTTAGCCTTTTCATTAAAACAAAAAACAAATACACATTAGTTAATGGCAAGATAATCAGGAGGGATACATGTATATTTTCTGCATTATGCAGCTGAATAGCAGCGGAATGGTGGGGAGGAGAGCCACTCTCAGGCTGACAGGGAGGAAGGGGGAGAGGGGAGAGACTGTCAGAATAGAGCAGCAGATGACGGAGACGCGTAAACTGACCACGGTAATCATAGATCTGCAGCCATATTTACAGTGGTCAGCACATACAGGGGGACACAGAAACAGGCAGGATTATCAATCATCAGTATATCTTAACCAGTGCTATTTTACATATTCATATCAAATATTTAATTATTATTAATGCAAAAAAAAACACTGACTGTGTTTCTATTTTTGTTCAATTTATGTGTATTTTGTTTACTATTGAATTGATTGTAAACCCTCACCTTGTAAAACAACCCATTTGGTTTAAAATAGAAATGAAAAACAAAACATTTTTGTATAGTTATAAAAAATATATATATAAATACATTTTTATATAAGTGATCATATTCCCTCTGTTCTCAGCTGCATAAGAGCTGGGGGAGGAGAAACAGCAGCATACTGATCTTCCCCATGAAAGGATGTGCAGGAGGGGCGTGTCAAGACTAGTGTCAAGTCTCTGGTGTGAGGCTGGGTTGCTGATAGGGCGCCCTTTGTGTCCAAGTGCCACACACACCTGGGAGTGTTACAGGGATTGTGGTGCCCAAAGGAGCATGGATTGCCAGTACTGCTGCTGACTGAGCTGGTTAGAGGGCAGCTGGGGTGCGTTGGGTGAGCTTTGTTGGCAGCCGTGCGAGTAGGAATCCTGGTATGGAACAGCAGGATAAACCAAGAGCAGAGTCCATAGCCAGGCCAGGGGTCATGCACAGGAAATTAGTCTGAGATAGTTACAGGAACAAACCGGGTCATACACAGTGGGCAGGAGACAGCAGAGTAGTCAGCCAAGCCGGAGTCAAACACGATAAGCTAGACAGGATCACAGGTCAAGATGTAAGCCGGGGGTCAAGCCAGAGGTTCAGGATAACGGTTAAGCAAGCCAGGTCGGTAGAGGGGAAATTCAAGAGTCAGGATACAGAAGGCACAGGAGACACAGGAAGCTGAAGATAATCTAGCAACCTGTATGTGTCAGTGGCAGGTTTAAATAGGCCAGGGGGCGCCTTCGATTGTCATGGACATGTGCGCACCTGCGTGTGCGCATGCGCACAGGGATTCATCTGGTGCGATCATAATGGGTACTGGTAGGATTGCTCATACCTCGCCCATTTCCCAGACAACAAGTCTGATCATTGGAGGAGAGCAGCCTAGGTTCCCAGAATAGGTAAAGAACTGACCATGCTCTGCTCTCCTGCTTAGTGTTTTTCAGTTTTTAATAGGAAAGCAGAGGGACTGGCAGAAACACCAGGGATTTCACATAAAGGAAGCAATACAAATAGAACATGATACTTTCTCATACAAGTACATGGTACAGCAGGTAAATTTCAGGAATATGAAATGCTGGGTTTACAAATGCTTTAATGAGGCATATATTGGCCTGCCCATATTATTAGTTAAGCTGTGTTTCATAGCACAAAATTGCCAATTTGCACATTTCCTGGCTTTTTATCAGTGGATTTTTTTTTTAGGAACACTGTAGGACTTGTCATTGTGAAGTTTCTTATAAAAGATGATTTTGTAGCTGCTTGTTCTTGTTGATTTTACATCAAATAGTTACAACAATACAACCTGTTCAGTGTATATAAAAGTGTGAACTTTTATTTGCTGATCTCTTGCTGTGATCCCATGGCATGTTCAGCAATATAATGTTATCTAGGGGATTGGTGATTTACTTGGCACTTATAATTCACAATGCGACTGTACAAGATTTTTTTTTAAGCTACATTAATTTTTATCTTCTATCTAGATACTTGATATTATAAGGAATATGGTTTTAATGCCACTGCAGCTAATACTGTAGAATTCACATTTAGACAACACAGAAAAATAAAATAAAAAGTCAGTATTTGGTATTGTTTTCATCATATTGTAAATATGAGAGCATACCCTCATTGTTTTGTGACTAGATATAGGATGATATCATTGTTTGTGTAGATTAACCACTTCAATACAGGGCACTTTCACCCCCTTCCTGCCCAGGCCAATTTTCAGCTTTTAGCGTTGTCTCACTTTGAATGACAATTGCGCGGTCATGCAACGCTGTACCCAAAACATTTTTTTTTAATTTTCTTCCTAAAAACAGAGCTTTCTTTTGGTGGTATTTAATCACCACTGGGTTTTTTATTTTTTGATAAACAAATAAAAAAAAAATTTAAAAAATAAAAGTTTGTTTTTGTTTCTGTATGTATGTTCTTCCCCTTCACTGATGGGCACTGAGGAGGCTGCACTGATGAGCACTGATGAGGTAATACTAATATGCAGCACTGATATGTGGCACTGATATGCATAACTGATGGGCACTGATAGGCGGCACTGATATGCAGTACTGATGGGCACTAATATGTGGCAATGATGGGCAGCACTGATGAGGAGGCAATGACAGTCATTATTGGGCACTGATTTACATTTTTGATGGGCACTAATTGGCATCTGATGGGCACTCATTGACATGTGTGATTGGTACCTCTGATGGGGGCTGTACTGATAATATCAGCGCAGGCCCCCTTCAGGAGAGCCGCTGATCGATCTTGTTAGCGCAAACTGAGGAAAGCCAATTACCGGCACTTCCTGGTTACCCATGTGATCAGCTGTGATTAGTCACAGTTGATCACGTGGTAAAGAGCCTACGTCATAGGTGCTTTACCATGATCAGAGATACGGTGTGTCGGAGCGACACATCGCACCACTGATCGCCACTCTGTGCACCCCTGGGGGCGCGCACAAGTGGCTTATCCTGCTGGATGTCAGGATAACTGAGCCACCTTGTGGACGTCATTCCACAAAAGGCCGGTAGAGAAGTGTTAAAGAAGAAGTCTAGACTAGAACTAATCCTTGGAAGGTGTGATGCATTTGCCTATATGTCTCAGTTTAATTCTCCCTGCTTGCCATGTGTGATTCAGACAAGCTAATGTCCCCTCACTATTTCTAAAGGTTAATTGATCTATTGTGTTGTGTGAAGGAGATCTGTGTTTAAGTGGCTTGTGTTAATTATTCTGATTGCTCCATTGTGGTAATTATCTCTCTATATGCGGGGTCGAGCTGTCTAGTTAATGTATTCAGTACAACTAGTAATCAGCATCACTGATCGGCTCCGTCGTGTCTGCCTAATCATCTGTATGGAAGCCCCAGTGTGAGGGGGCGGAGATTTGTCATTGTAACAGTTTTGGAAATTACATATAAGCTCTGTGTTATAACATTAAAGTCTGTGTTGTTCCAGCAGTAAGCTTGTCTCATGTGTGGCTACTTTATGATAATTTTATGATTGAGAACACCATATTTTAAGGACTCAATTCCCCTAGGTGATGCTGCCCCCCCCCGCCCACTTATTTATTTTAATCGATTTTATTAATTTTTACACTGTTTAAAAAAAATAAAATGGGTCACGTTAATTCCTATTCCAAGGAATGTAAAAATCCCTTGTAATAGAAGAAAGCATGACAGGTCCTCTTAAATATGAGATCTGGGGTCAAAAAGACCTCAGATCTCATATTTAGACTAAAATGCAATAAAAAAAAACAGAAAAATGTGCCTTTAAAGCGGAGTTCCAACCACAATAAGCATTTTTTAAATGTATGTCCTTTCATCCTGCGTTTTTATACTATAAATCTGGTCACTTACTATTTTACAATCTGCCGTATATCCGCATAGATATATAAAACTATATCTACACAGTCGCCATTTTGCTTGTGGAGCCTACAGGCACTTACTTCCTGAAAGTCTTGGATGGGGAGTGATAATTGGACAGCGCACTGCATCCTGGGAAATGATGACACACATTTCCCAGGAGCATTAGAGGGAGATGATGTCAGAATCCTAGGTGGTTTCAAAGGCAGATTTCATGAGACCGCATAGCAACAGGCATTTCCAGATGAGTAAAAAAAAAATATTTTTTTTTTCTTTTTTAGTCGTAAGCTACAGTTTAAAGCAAAATAGTTTTTTTGATGGAACCTCCACTTTAAGAAGCATGGGCGGAAGTGATGTTTTGCCGCTGCCTCCGCCCTGCTATGCTATGGAGAAGTGTGGGGGCCATCTTGCCCTCACTCGTATCCCAGTAAAGCAGCGTGAGGGACCTGATCGCCTCCGGTAAGCGGCGGAGGGCGTGGGAGAGCGGCTGGAGGTGGGGCCCCTCTCCCATCGCGGATAATGGTGATCTTGCGGTGAATCCGCTGCAGAGACCACCGTTATCGTTTACAGGACCGGCCACATTACAGATAGATATCTCGGTTGTGGCAGCAGCTGCTGCCATTACCGAGATATTCCTTTTTAAAATGCTGACGTATATGTACGTGAGCCGGTCCTTAAGTGGTTAAAGGAATATTTCACTTTAATTGTTTCACTTTAAGCATTATTAAAATCACTGCTCCCGAAAAACTTTTTTTTGCATTGATACATGTCCCCTGGGCCAGGACCCAGGTCCCTAAACACTTTTTATGACAATAACCTGCATATTAACCTTTAAAATGAGCACTTTAGATTTCTCCTATAGACTTAAAGGGTGTTCCGCGGCTTTTCGAATTTGCCACGTACACCCCAAATTGTTCGCTGTTCGCTGAATGGGCGAACAGCCAATGTTTGAGTCGTAACACAAAGCTCATCCCTATTCCTAGCTATTAGGAACTCACAATCTGCCTTTCCTCACTGAACAGAACAGGGATTTGTGTGATTACACACACACGTTCCTGTTCTGCCTTTCGTGCCTGTGGTCATCGCGACTACCAGTCACGAGCATTGGCACCCCCATGATGCAGCGACGTGCCTGCTAGCCTGCTTAAAGCATCCAAAGTACAGCTACAACGCTTCACGCAGCGGAGCCAACCTGCCGCAGTATAACTGCGGCTGCTGGTCCGAAAGCGCTTAAATGGTCAATGAGTTTCTGGACTCCTGAAAGACCCTTTCATCTTTCATCCAATGATGCACTGACATTTCTGGATTTTGAGTCATGGGGAAAGCAAAAGAATTGTCAAAGGATCTGAGGGAAAAGGTAGTTGAACTGTATAACAGGAAAGGGATATAAAAAGATATCCAAGGAATTGAGAATGCCAATCAGTGTTCAAGCTCTACTAAAGAAGTGGAAAATGAGGGGTTCTGTTGAAACCAAACCACGGTCAGGTAGACCAACTAAAATTTAAGCCACAACTGCCAGGAAAATTGTTTGGGATGCAAAGAAAAACCCACAAATAACTTAAAGGTGAAATACAGGTTTCTGAAGACATGTGGTGTGGCTGTTTCAAGATGCACTTCAAGAAAGATGGGCTGTATGGTCGAGAAAGAAAGCCATTACTATGCAAATGCCACAAAGTATTCTGCTTACAATACGCCAAACAGCACAGAGGCAAGCCTCAAACCTTCTGGCACAATGTAATTTGGAGTGATGAAACCAAAATTTAGCTTTTTGGCCACAACCATAAATGCTACATTTGGAGAGTCAACAAGACCTATGATGAAAGGTACACCATTCCTACTGTGAAACACGGAGGTGGATCTCTAAAGTTTTGGGGATGTGTGAGCTACAAAGGCGAGGGAAATTTGGTCAAAATTGATGGCAAGATGAATGCAGTATGGTATCAAAAAAATACTGGAGGAACGTTTGCATTCATCAGCCAGGAAGCTGTGCATGGGATTTACTTGGACATTCCAACATGACAATGATCCAAAACACAAGGCCTAGACAACCCGTCATTGGCTACAGCGGAATAAAGTGAAGGTTATGGAGTGACCATCTCAATCTCCTGACCTCAATATCATTGAGCCAATCTGGGGAGATCTCAAACGTGCAGTTCATACAAGACAGCCCAAGAATGTACAAGCTCTATTTGTGTGAAGTAATTATATAAATTTAATTTGCATACAGGGTTGCATGACTGTACAATTGGCAGTTAAATTAGCGCAGTGCTGAACAGCAAAAATTGCTCTGGTCATCAAGGGAGGTAAAACCTTTCCGGAGGTCAAGTGGTTAAACTGATGACCTGTAGAGGCTTTTAAAGGATTGCTTATAAACAATTTTGGGGACAGAGGTTTGTTGCCATTTCACGGTCAAGGGGCTATCAGCTTTCTATGTGATAGCATTAAAGTTAAATGTAAAAAAAAAAAATCGTAAATGAAAGTAAATAAAATATATATATATATATATATATATATATATATATATATATATATATATATATATATATATATATATATATATATATGCTAAAGCCTTCTGCCTTCATGTACACACATACACATACTGTACATAAACACAAATGTTGGGTGCACCTAATTACCGTATTTACCGGCGTATAACACGCACAGGTGTATAACACGCACCCTAACTTTAGGAGGGAAGTTTCAGGAAAAAAAACTTTCCACAGCCCCCTGCGTATAACACGCAGGAACAGTTTACCCTCTATTTTCAGGGTAAAAAAGTGAGTGTTATACACCAATAAATACAGTAAGTATTGGAGAGCAATAATTTTAGGACAATAATTTAGGGTTAACTCTAATATGATGACCTGTAAAGGCTTTTAAAGCATCACCTATGAACAATTTTGAGGACCAAACTTTGTCGCTGTTTCCCAAGTGTGTGAAATTTTAATGATTGACATCTCTTTACTTGATAGAATCTCATCTTTTAGATTTTACCAGAAATTGGGTAATATATTGTGTTTGTGTGCAATAAAACGAAAATAAGTATTTGATAAACATATGCGCTCATATCATGTGACATTAAAAGATTGCAACTACCACTATTTTATTTTCCAGGGTCTCTGTTTTTCAGAAAAAATATATAATGGGGTAGATTCAGGTACCGCTGCGCACTTCTTACGGAGGCGCAGCGTACCGTTTTTACCCTGCATCTACGCAAATTATCTGCGCTACGCCTCATTCATGAAGCAGTAGCTACGTAATTTGCGCGGGCGCTCCTTAAAAATGCCCGGCGTAAGGGCGCGTAATTTAAATGATCCCGTAGGGGGCGTGGATCATTTAAATTCGGTGCGTTCCCGCACCGAACGTAGTGCGCATGCTTCGTCGGGAAACTATCCTATAACTATGGTTACGCAGACGCAATTGCTTTCTGAATCTACCCCAATGTTTTGTTGTGTTAATTCATCTTAAACAGCTTTAGTAGAAAACTAAAGAAGAGCTTATGCTCATCTCTCCCTTCTGCAACAGCTGGAGGGCCGCCAGTTTGAGACCCCTGGTTTAAATACTCTACACACTAAATATGGGTGTAATCTGTAACATGCTCCTAAAAGTGAACCTCTCCTTTAAGGTAGTTCCTGGTGGCTTTTAATAGTTTAATATGCTTTACATTGCTGCTGAGGGTTACAGACGCTCCTTTTACTATCCTGGACCAGTTTTTGTGGCAAAAAAAGGACCCTTGACTAGCCTAAAAATGATAATCAAATTCACAAAAAATAATACACAAAAAAAGGCAAAAGCACAAATACAAAAAACAGAGTTAAATAAATAAAATACAAATAAATTAAGCTTACATATACACACCCTCCAAAAATACAAAAAAAGGACAGTGATCACTTATTAATGCAAATTTTTCCCAAGAAATTCAGTCAGTACAATTAGGATAGAGAAAACTGGTTTCCTGCCCACTGTCGCCAACAAATGGCTGGTAAAGCATAATATACAAGAGGTTGCTTGCTTTGGATTGACTGTCTCTGCCTGATTTACCTTGCATTACTGTTCCTAGTTTGTTTTCAGTTCTTTTTTGTCTTTTAGCTGTTTTGCATTATCATTTTGTGTATGTTATAGTCATTTTACATTTCCACTTACTGAATATTTGTTATTATTTCTCTTAGCATTTAATATTTGCAATTACCTCTAATATCTTTCTCAGTTTCTGGTAACAAACCTGGTTTGAAATATTATAAGAAAATTCCCCTGGTGCAGCTTGTTATCTGTTCATTTTGATATAAATGGCACTTTGCAGAAAAAAACTCACAGAACAATTATTTATGTGAATATATGTTCAACAAAGTATCAGACCATATTACATGGCAGTTTTGTTATGTTGCTGCCTAATGCTATTTGCTTAAACAGCTGTCTCTTGGAAAATGAAATCCAGTTTCTAAAACTAGAAAAATACAGCAAAGTATTTAGAAAAATGCAGGTAATATTAAATCAAACAAATATGCAGTATTTATCAGTTGGCATATTGCAAGAAAAGCTAAGAAAAAGGGAACTTTGTGGCCTGTGAAATGAGAGAAGCAAACCTTGAAACAGAAAACAAAAGAATGGTTGTCATATATTGATCATACTGCATAAAGAAATCATTATATCAGGTCTCTTTTTATTACTGTGCAAGAAGCAGAACACCTAAAGTGCAGTACCTATATCAACCATATCAAAACTAAGGGCCAAACTTTACTAGTCTGATTAAAGTCAAATTAATCTCTTTCTCAATCCCAGTAATTTAAAAAACAAGATCAACACAATTCTTGATGTGATATTTAGTGTCCAGCTTTCATACCATATACCAGGTCCAACACCACACTCAATATTTTCATATTTTGACCCTGTTACCATTGAGGAAGTTGCCAAACTCCTTTCCGGTGCCCACCTCACCACCTGTCCCCTGGACCCTGTCACTTCACAATTACTATGGCCCCCTTCCTGCTCTATCCTAAGCTCTCTAACCCACAGCTTCAACCTGTCCCTCGCCACCGACATCTTTCCCTCCCTGATCAAACATGCACTGGTTAACCCCATACTTAAAAACCATCACTGGACCCACCAGTCTGAATTACTGGCTCTCCTTGGTCTCCAAGCTTCTTTATTGCCTTGTCCACAACTGTGAGTTGCTACCTCACTGACAACAACCTTCTAAATCCTCTACAGTCTGGCTTCTACCCACAACATTTCACTGAAACTGTCCTACTGCTAACGACCTACTAACTGCTAAAACCAATGTCCATTACTCCATACTAATGCTCTTAGACTTTTCCTCTGTCTTTGACACAGTTGACCACCCGCTCCTCCTCAAACTCTGCATCCTTAGCCTCCACAACTCTGCTCTTTCCTGGTCTTCTTCTTACCGATCTCAGCACACTTTCAGCATCACATACAACTCCACCTCCTACACTGCTTGTACTCTTTCTTTTGGGGTACTCCAAGGCCCTTGGATCCCTCTTATTTTTTCTATACATTACTTCCCTGAGCCAGTTGATAGCCTCCCATGGCTTCCAATACCACCTATACACTGATGATTCCCAAATCTATCTTTCTACTCCCCAGCTCATCCCTCGGTCTTCTCATGTATCATAAATTTACTGAGCGACATATCAGTATGGATGTCACACCATTTTATCTTATTTAATCCTTGTAAAATTGAGCTTGCAATATTCCCTTCTCCCCAATCCCCTCTCCCATGACTTTACCATTGAGATTAACAGCACAACCACTGGTCCCTCTGCACATGGCAGGTGCTAGGTATAATCCTAGACTCTGACCTCTTCTTCAGGCCCCGCATCCAATTTCTTGCCACCTCCACCTCAACCATTTTTCCAGAATTTGCCCCTTCCTATTGACACTACAAAGCAACTTATTAACTCCTTGGCTATATCTCACCCTGACTACTGCAACTCCCTCCTCACTGGCCTGTCGTTATACAAGTTATCCCCCTTCAGTCTATTATGAATGCTGCTGCTAGACTTTTTCACCTAACTAACCAATCCGTGACTGCTGCCCCTCTCTGCCAATACCTTCACTGGCTTCCCCTAACCTAATGTATAAAAATTCAAAATACTAACCACAACATATAAAGCCACCCACAACACTGCTCCCAGCTACATCACAAACCTCATATGTAGATATTGTCCTGTCCGGTCCTCCCAAGACATCTTGCTCTCTAGTTCCCTTCTTACCTCCTCCTATGCGTACCTCCAGGACTTTTACAGAACCTCTCCCATCCTCTGAAACTTCCTACCCTAGTATGTCTGGTCAACTCCTACCCTGTCCGTCTTTAGGGTATCTTTGAAAACTATTTATTGTATTATAATTTATAATTTTGTTTTTAAAAAAATGTCATACCCGGGATGCCTACTAGACTCTTGTTTGGTCAGATTTAAGTGAGTTATTCCTAAAAATTACAGGCCTACAATGTAATACACCAAATTTCCTTGCAAATAATGGTACCGCTTTCAGCACCTTTTTTCTGAAATAATCATACCGCCAGGGAGGTTAAGAACCAAATAAAATCAGCAATGCTTAACCACTTCAGCCCCAGAGTATTTGGCTGCCCAATGACCGGGGCCATTTTTTGTGATTCGGCACTGCATCACTTTAACTGACAAGTGTGCGGTTGTGCGACGTTGCACCCAAACAAAATTGACGTCCTTTTTTCCCCACAAATAGAGCTTTATTTTGGTGGTATTTGATCACCTCTGCAGTTTTTTTTTTTTGCACTATAAACAAACAAAAAAAAAGAGCGACCATTTTGAACAAAAAAAAAGCAATATTTTTTACTTTTTGCTATAATAAATATCCCCCAAAAAAATAAAAAAAATATTCTCTCTCAGTTTATGCCGATATGTATTCTTCTAAATATTTTTGGTAAAAAAAAATATAAATCGCAAAAAGCGTATATTGATTGGTTTGCGTAAAAGTTATAGCATCTACAAATTAGGGACAGTTTTATGTCATTTTTATTAATATCTTTTTTTTACTAATAATGGCAGTGATCAGCGATTTTTATCCTGCCACATTATGGCAGATACATCAGGCACTTTTGATGCTATTTTGGGACCATTGTCATTTATACAGCGATCAATGCTATAAAAATGCACTGATTACTGTGTAAATGACACTGGCGGGGAAGGGGTCAACCACTAGGGGGCAGGGAAGGGGAGTGTGTTCTAGGTGCTCAAATGATTCTAACTGTGGGGGGGGCTGGGCTACGAGAGACACAACAGTGATCCCTGCTCCTGATGACAGGGAGCAGTAGATCACTGTCCTGTCCCTAGGCAGAACAGGGAAATGCCTTGTTGCATCTCCCCGTTCTGCAGCTCCATGACACAATCGGGTCCCGCGGGCATGGTCATGGAGCTCGCGGTCGGGTTATGCACACACCCGCAAGGCGGCAAATTCAAAGCAACGTACAGGTACGTTGCTTTGTGCAGCCGTGCCATTCTGCCGACGTATATCTACAGGCAGCGGTCGCCGGTCGGCAAATGGTTAAACTCTCCAGAATTCAGTCCAAATGAAATAAATTTATTTTGAGAAAATTTACAGTACCTATCATATAAAAAGGAAATTGTAGATGAAATACTGTATAGCGCCTGTGTACTTTCCGTCCAGGTGCTATTCTAAATTTAGAGGGGGATGAGAGAGTTAGTTAGCTCTCATCCAAGTGATTTGTGCAAATTGTGCCTATGTTTTAGCTGGGCTGTACTGTCGGTTCATTCTGTGTTCCTGAGGTGCCTTACCACCCCGGGGGCGGCAGGTGGCGGCAGTGGAGTTCAGGCTGAGCGCCTCTTGCCAGCAGCCAATCAGGAGGGTTTTCCCCTCGCAGGGCATGCTGGGGGAGGGTACCTCTTGAGCAGACGCCATCAGGCGGGGGTTCTTCTTCCGGGTGTGGCGCCCACCTTCAGGGTGACCACGCATCACGGGCCCCTGCGATATGGCCTACCAGGCCGGGGCACACGTGCTACGTGGTGTTCTTGATTCCGGGACCATGTTAGCCTGGGGCTACTGAAGCTATGGTGGGGCCCCAGTGATCGACTGGGTCCCCCAAATTCTGAGGAAAGATCCCAAGCGAGATTGCTGTTCGGTGAGGAGTCAGCCTGAGGAGAGCCAAGAGAGGCAGGCAATCCAACAGGGCCTCGACAATTCATCGGGGATCGGGGTAACCAGACACTGAGAGGTTGGATGTCAGCAACCTGTCAGTCGGTGACCCAAAACAAGAAAAACTACCTGAGGGAGATTCAGGCGCTAACATTACAAAGCAAGATTTACTTCAATATCTACATTCTAGAGAAGGGCCTGTGGCAGAGGTTCCACTCTGATTTTCATTTATACCAAGTCTGTGCCAGAGACTTGTTTCTTCTCAAGGTTCCGAGTGATACTCTGGCTGCCAGGTCGGTGTGAGAGGCCAGTCCAGGTACACTATACCCACTCCGGCTGGAGTGGCGACGAAAGTTAAAGCGTTGTTGGAAGCAGGATTGTTTCCGTCGCTGTTAGGCCTGAATCTGCAATTCTCCTCCTCACCCATCTTTTATCTGTCTACCTCAAGTTCACTGTTTGCCGTGTTGGGCAAGAATAAAAGCACAAGAAAGACACCTGCTGTTTGGACATTCCATCATTGCTGCTCTCATCTATCTACCCCTAGACGCTCATAGAGGTAACACGCCCTCCCATAATCTATAACCAGCGGCTAAATATACTGTTAAAATCATAAAACTGTAGTGCACTTTTTTAAATGTTAAACCCATACAGTGTTGCCTTACGTAAGAGAAAATATAATGTTAGTAATCACAATCCAAGTCTAAGTACAAAATGGTCATTAAATGTAGGGATGACTGGCTTCCCCTTGAAAATGGCAATAATCCAATATGTTACCCTTGGAAACAACAAATTGATTTTCGTTTTAATGTGGTTTAAAAAGAGTGATGCACACTCATTTTAAAACTGAGAGAATGAGAAAATTACTGCTCAGAACATCTACATAGCTTGTTCCTAATGCATAATGGAGGCGTGTTATTAAACCTGCTCAGGGCTTCATACCTAATGAAGCATAGCATCACAGGGTATGCTTGTTTGCTGTTTGAACTTTCAAAAGCTGAATAAAATATGTTGTGTTCATATACACAACGGTTTTCAGTGTCCTTATGCTCAATGCTTGACCTCAAGACCAAGGCCATTTTTTGCTATTCAGCACTGTGCTATTTTAACTGGCAATTGCTTGGTCCCGCAGCACTGTAAGCAAATGAAAAGCTTTCTATTGGTGGTAAGTTATCACCACAGTTTATTTTAATATTTTTTTTTTGCTATATAAACGAAAAAATACTTTTTGGAAATTTTGAAAAAAATATATATATATTTTCTTCTTTCTATTATATATATTATATAATATTAGATGTGTATAATAATTGGTTTGTGTGAAAGTTATAGCGTGAACAAACTATGGTATATATACAGGGAGTGCAGAATTATTAGGCAAGTTGTATTTTTGAGGATTAATTTTATTATTGAACAACAACCATGTTCTCAATGAACCCAAAAAACTCATTAATATCAAAGCTGAATATTTTTGGAAGTAGTTTTTAGTTTGTTTTTAGTTTTAGCTATTTTAGGGAGATATCTGTGTGTGCAGGTGACTATTACTGTGCATAATTATTAGGCAACTTAACAAAAAACAAATATATACCCATTTCAATTATTTATTTTTACCAGTGAAACCAATATAACATCTCAACATTCACAAATATACATTTCTGACATTCAAAAACAAAACAAAAACAAATCGGTGACCAATATAGCCACCTTTCTTTGCAAGGACACTCAAAAGCCTGCCATCCATGGATTCTGTCAGTGTTTTGATCTGTTCACCATCAACATTGCGTGCAGCAGCAACCGCAGCCTCCCAGACACTGTTCAGAGAGGTGTACTGTTTTCCCTCCTTGTAAATCCCACATTTGATGATGGACCACAGGTTCTCAATGGGGTTCAGATCAGGTGAACAAGGAGGCCATGTCATTAGTTTTTCTTCTTTTATACCCTTTCTTGCCAGCCACGCTGTGGAGTACTTGGACGCGTGTGATGGAGCATTGTCCTGCATGAAAATCATGTTTTTCTTGAAGGATGCAGACTTCTTCCTGTACCACTGCTTGAAGAAGGTGTCTTCCAGAAACTGGCAGTAGGACTGGGAGTTGAGCTTGACTCCATCTTCAACCCGAAAAGGCCCCACAAGCTCATCTTTGATGATACCAGCCCAAACCAGTACTCCACCTCCACCTTGCTGGCGTCTGAGTCGGACTGGAGCTCTCTGCCCTTTACCAATCCAGCCACGGGCCCATCCATCTGGCCCATCAAGACTCACTCTCATTTCAGCAGTCCATAAAACCTTAGAAAAATCAGTCTTGAGATTTTTCTTGGCCCAGTCTTGACGTTTCAGCTTGTGTGTCTTGTTCAGTGGTGGTCGTTTTTCAGCCTTTCTTACCTTGGCCATGTCTCTGAGTATTGCACACCTTGTGCTTTTGGGCACTCCAGTGATGTTGCAGCTCTGAAATATGGCCAAACTGGTGGCAAGTGGCATCTTGGCAGCTGCATGCTTGACTTTTCTCAGTTCATGGGCAGTTATTTTGCGCCTTGGTTTTTCCACACGCTTCTTGCGACCCTGTTGACTATTTTGAATGAAACGCTTGATTGTTCGATGATCACGCTTCAGAAGCTTTGCAATTTTAAGAGTGCTGCATCCCTCTGCAAGATATCTCACTATTTTTGACTTTTCTGAGCCTGTCAAGTCCTTCTTTTGACCCATTTTGCCAAAGGAAAGGAAGTTGCCTAATAATTATGCACACCTGATATAGGGTGTTGATGTCATTAGACCACACACCTTCTCATTACAGAGATGCACATCACCTAATATGCTTAATTGGTAGTAGGCTTTCGAGCCTATACAGCTTGGAGTAAGACAACATGCATAAAGAGGATGATGTGGTCAAAATACTCATTTGCCTAATAAATCTGCACTCCCTGTATTTATAAATTGATTAATCCTGACATACTGATGGCCCATCTCATTTTTTGAGGCCCTAAAATGCCAGGACAGTACAAATACCCACAATATAACCCCTTTTTAGGAAAAGAGACAGTCTGGGGAACTTAGTAAGAGGTATGGGGAGTTTTTTTTAAATTGTAATTTTGTGTCACAATGTTTTGTAAATTAAGAAACAAAATAAAATTTGTTGTTCTAACAATTTGTCATATGACTGGTGCGGCAGTGATCAGAGATACCGACTGGTGACAATATGTTAAAAAAATAATAATTACATAAAAAATTTTAAATGTTACACTTTCTTTGCTGTTATGCCGCGTACACACGATCATTTTCGGCATGAAAAAAAACAAAGTTTTTAAAAAATGTCATTTAAAATGATCGTGTGTGGGCTTCACATCATATTTCGGGTTCTGAAAAACGACAATTTTTTTTTCCCGAACATGCTGCATTTTTTAAACAATGTCGTTTTTCGGGTTGTAAAAAATGATCGTGTGTGGGCTAAAACGACGTTAAAAACCTGCGCATTCTCAGAAGCAAGTTATGAGACGGGAGTTCTGGTAAAACTACCATTCGTAATGGAGTAAGCACATTCATCACGCTGTAACAGATAGAAAAGCGAAAATCGTCTTTTGCTATCAGCTAAAGCAGCCCCAAGGGTGGCGTCATCCGCATGGAACTTCCCCTTTATAGTGCCGTTGTACGTGTTGTATGTCACCGCGCTTTCAGCTTCACTACAACTGTCTCTTGTAGTTCTTCATCACTGAACTCCCGGTCTCTCACTCGACTCACTGACTCTGAATCCCTTGAGCTCCTCCAAGGTTTGCAGTGGTATCCCCTCAAGCATCACCCACGCTTCCTTGCTGGGTCCCTAGCTTGGCACCCTAGACACTTATCAAGCTTCACCCCTGCTAATCAATGAGGTCCCTGGCTTGACTCACAATGCTGCTCTGCGAACGTCTCCTCCACGGGTTGGATCCCAGAATTGATCACCGCCTGAAGTTTCCAAATTCTCCACCGTGCCCGTTAAGTGAGATTATGGTTCCAGTACTAGCTTCAGTTGCTCACTGTGGTCCCTGGTAAAGGTTGTTTGTCTCTTTGTGGTGAGACCTCCGCTTCTACCTCTGACCAATGACAGGTTCTCCGGCCGGAAGAATCGTCACTTTTGGTTGGATTGCAAGCCGCAATCCCAACCCTGCCTTGCTCTCTTAACTTCTGGATGAGCCCTCACACAGCCTAGCAGCCAGATGCCCCCAGGATAGGCCAAATTGTCAGCCTAGCAGCCCCGGGGCGTATGACACATGTTCACTCAGACAGCCGTCCAGGTGGCACAAAACACAGATCACCTGACTCCATCCAAATATATAGGTGCTCCCAGCAGGTCAAAGGATTCAATAAAACCCCTGACCATTGGCTGAGAAACAACATATACCCATAACTTGACTTTGGGTTGCCCTTTTCATATTTAGTACCACCAAATACCTGGCCACCTAGTGGTAGAAGAGAAAAGTGCAACAAGGCCAAACACAGGGAGAAATTAATAGATCTCTCTCAATCGACCAAGATAACAACTTCTGGCAAGTCAATTTGTGAGGAATTCCCTGACTAAACCCCAGGGTGCTACAAAAACAAACAACAGCATTACAGATACAAGGAACAGTACATAGAGGGACAGAACTTTGCCCCATCAGGGCACAAAAGTGGTCATACAAAGCTACATGTAACAAAAACAAGCATTTTGGAAGCTGGGAAAGCTAACATAATTCTACTATGACGCAGGCCAAAGGAATGGGTTCCTCAAGGAGTAAATAAGTCTGACGGGCGGTCAGGCTGTAAAAATTGCATGTTAGGTAGGAATTTGCAACCATACTAACAAACATGTAGAGTAGGGGAGTACCATTTCTATATCACAAAAGAGAGAGAGTGGTAGAGAGCAAAAACATAGGGATAAAGGCAGGGGAAGGGGAGAGAGAGGATAGGATAGTTCCCCAGGGGCAGAGAGTCTACATTTATGCAGCAGGCCAAGAAAATAGAAGGTAAAAGAAGGCTTTAACAAGGCAACAGTAATGAGTCGTCAAAGCTCCATCAGAATTCCATGTGAAAAAGATAAATGCAGGAGCAAATTTGGGAGACAAAGAGAGATTGTTGTCACCTTATAGCAGGAAGTGCCTGAACAAAATTCCTTGTGACAAGATTGTGAGATGTCACTTTAACCACTTGCTGACCATGTAGCTTACAAGGTGGTGGCAAGGTGGCAATGCCGCACCAGATCAGGTAGCTTGAATGTGATCTGACACTCCTGGGTAGGGGGCGTGCTAGATGCTGCCGGCAGCCTGCTTTAACTGTGATTATACACAATGGGAGCTGATCTGCGGGTACTGTGGTCTCGATGTCGGCTGGCACCCCGCCGATCATCCAGCAGAGAGGCAGAAAGGCAGATCACCTTTCTGACAGTAGGGAAGGCATGGATCCTGTGTTTCTGAAAAGAAGGGGCTAGGATCCATGTTTTCCCTTAATAAAAGCACCTCCCACAGTATACTAAAACACTGGCTAAGAACACAGTTCCTGGGGTAAGCAATTTTTTATATGAATGGAGTTACACAGCAGTCAATTTCCCTTGATTTAACCGTCTAACGGGAAAATAATGTACCATCATTAAAAACCTACTTCAAATCCACTGATGGGAATGACTTCATCCTAATTGGAATTTGCCATCATTCCAATTGATTGAAAGCCATTCCATGGGGACAGTTTCAAAGAATTTGTAGGAACTGTACGAAAAAGGAAGATTTTGTCCCCCAAGCAGGAATTTTGAAAGGTAGATTTTTGGAAAAAGCATACTCTGAGGGGTGTCTAGAAAGAGAATATTCACGAGCACTGACTCAAAATAAAAGTTCTCTTGCCTCTGTTAAAGGGGTTAATCAGTTTTTTTCAATATAAGGCTTTTTGGTACAGACTCTAATACGTTTATATAGCTGGTCTATATGTCGTTATGTGCTCTTTATTCCTCACCTCAAATGTTTTCAGGTTTACTCTATGTTTTATATTTTTGCACATAGTCCCCCCTCCCTTTTTTTGGTGAGGATATTGATTAAAGGTTGTACTGTGGTCTACATTTGAAAAATATATGCAGATTATTTTTTTTTATATACCGGTATATGCATGTGTGACATATGTTTTATTTAATTTCTTATATTTGAATTAATTATTGAGCAGCATATTTGTAAAATGTAATTTTTTTATTTCGTTTTTTTTTCTAGACAATAATAGATGATTTATTATATGTAGTTGTCATTTTATATTTGATCCACTAGATGGCAACAACATGTACTGCACGCATGCAAAAGATCATTTATATATTTTTTTTCTCCATTTTTTTATTTTGTTTGTCTTTTTCATAGTGCAGGCATTGCTAGACCTGTGGGGAGATTTTAAATGAAGGGATTCACAGAATCATTTGCTCATCTAGAAACATGGAAGTAGTTTTTAATCTACTTCCTGTGCCACCTCTTCTTTATAAGCCTTTGGCTGGTGTTGTAGGATAGTCTCCACTTCCCTGTAGATGACAGTTGTGTTGAAACGTGTCAGATCGGAGATTACTTGCAACGCTATTCTATCTAGTTGGCAGACTGAGACACCGATATCATTCATGCTGGAATTTTTTAACCTTTGTGTAAGTTCATCTATATATTTTTAAAATAAAATTGTCTGATTCACACTATGAGGCTTCTCCCTTTTCATAAATGATCTTTGAACACACGGAGCTCATCCCTGCAAGTGTATCAAGACTTGCTGTTTAAAATCTCCACACCTGTGATCACCCATGCATAAGCTTCCTTGATCTCTGTAATAGGGATCCATCAGATCTGGAAATATATAAAGCAGCGCTTAAAATAAATAAATAAATAAATAGAAAATACACATATAACTTAAAATTAAATAAGTAAATTGGTGAATATACACCCTAAAAGTGAATCATACGGTAAATAAATAGGACGGTTATATCTATAACCAGTGAACTAAAAGAATGTAAGTGAAACTATAGTTCATAAGTGTTGTATTCTTTTAGGATCTTCAAAGAATCTTCCACCACACCAGAGTGTTTAGTGAATCCTCCACCCTTCAGAAATGCGCACTCACCACAACGATAGGCCTCACACTCACGTGCTTTGGCATAAAAGCATAGACAGGACCACTCAGATCAATTGATAACAATCCGTTCCAAACAGTGTAATCCAAGAATGTTTCCACATAAATCAGTTAAATATGCCGACCAGTGTGAACAGGGAGATTGCCACCCCTCAGATGCCACCCTCCCAGAGTGATTCATATACATGTGCAAAAAACATCTTCATAATAACCTTTCTGTAGACTTACAGTAAGCCATTATTCTTTGGCATGCTGCATAAATAGATTGACACTTTTACACTTGCTTTTCAGACTGAAGAGTGATCTGCATTCGGACCCACCCACATCAACTCTCAGAACTGCTACAAGTGACTCCCATAGCCTGCCCTGGAAGTACAGAGGCTCAAGGCATGATGGGACATGTAGTATCAGGACTGGTAAAGGAAGGAAACAGGAAGTCAAAGAACTTTAATGTTTAATGAAGCTGCAGATTTGGAAATATTGAAAATTACTTTTAAAATTGCATTAATATGCTAAAGCTTATATGACATTTTAGAGATTGGGTTTACATATAATTTAAGCCATGAAGACAATGAAAAATGTACTTCTTACAAGTTAAGTTATTCTTTGTCATTTTTTTTATATGTATGTAGCGCTACTCCCGAAGGAGCCGCTGGTAATTGATTGGGCCTGTACTCTTTAACACCCCCCAATAATTTGGTCTCACTCCCCTTGACACAACTGTGGTGCAGTGCTGATGTAAAGCTCAATAATGAAAAACAGGTACATAAACACAGATTTTATGGCAAACAGGAGGCTCATATTATGCTATAATCTTTCTTTACTGTCATCCAGCAGCAAGAGAGTTAATGAAAAGAAAAAACGTTACACAGATAGGTATGCAAATGAACATAGGTAGACTGTCCAATCAGGTAACAGGAGTATGTTATAAAGGTGAGGTACAGGTGATATTCTTCCTCTTTCTTGCTGCTCCAGCCAGATAAGTACATTGAAATTTTTTCCTCAGGTGCTTCTACATATATTGTATATATATATTGTGACAAGGTCGCACGGAATAGCGGTAATGTAATGCAGCAAAGTCGCTGAACTTAAGCAATAAATATGGCTTTATTGCACTCAAAAGAAATAATACAAAAACAAAACGGCCTACTTCAGCTTAGGAAGCTAACTAACAGTACGGTCCCTGACTACTGTGTACTGGAGGGGCTATTCCAGCCTCCAATATAAAACAAATAAACAAATAATAGTCCAAATAAGGGATTGTCTGTGACAGACCTTGTTCCTCCAAAGAAGACAGTCTCCAACCTGTCCTGTTCAGCTCAGCATGCCTCAGGCTGAGCTCTCCCTCCTCCAGTCTCTATCAGGTGTTGTGTAATTAATAGGGAGAGAGAGGAGGTTTTCCTGTTGGCCAGGCTTAACCCTTTCTAAGACAGGGAAAGTTGATCTTTACAACCTCTCACTGACATACATGGAATCATGTACCCTGTCACAATATATAACTCATTACATATATATATATATATTTATATTCATTTTCTGCAGAGTTTTCCCTGCAACCCTGCGCTTGTCACAGTTTGCAGGGCCGTACTTTTTATCCTTAATGGCAGTCCCAGCATTGCCCACCCCCCTTCTATTCATTATCTTCCCAGGTGGTCTCCTCACCATTCCAATACCCCCGCTTACAGCACACTCACTTGTTCTCTGACGGCCCGCGTCCCCTCACCGCGGGCCGTTCGGCGGTATCCCGGCAGTCCGGGATATCGTTTCCTCACAGCTGGTGCTCAGCTGTGGCGCGGTCCCGCGCGGATTCGCGGCCCGACACGCAGTGTGTCTCCTCACTGCGCTGCAGCGCTGCTATACCGCCGTTCCCTGACAGAAAGTCCGTTCTCCTGTGTGGGTGTGTGCCTGCCACATACCAACCCTGAACCCGGTTTAGGTTCAGGGGTGTATGTTTGGCACACACAAACAAATAGTAACACATTTACACAAACAAATTTAAATAAACATATGTTTGTTCATATGGATATATGCATATAGATATATGTATATATACTTTTATATATATATATATATATATAGATATAGATATAGATATAGATATAGATGTGTGTATATATATATATATATATATATATACATATATACTTACACACTTTGAACTGCAGTCAGAATATTAGTAATAAATATATATATATGTTTGGGTATACGCTCATAATGTATGTGCCCTCTTGCTGACATATATATTGTCTGCTGATACAAAAAATATATATAGTTCTGCTGCATATATATTAATTAGTTGTTCTATTATTTTTTCTCTTTCAGAATAATTTGTCTTCAGTCAATCACATTTACTCACACCTCACTATGTCTAATAAAGATTCCACTACTGTTACCCCCTCAGATATCCCTGAGGAAAACCAGAAAATCCAATCTATAATAGATAAATCCATCCAATCTGCTATGCAGACGGCCATGCATGATTCCATTGCACAATCGGTAGTCATGGCCCTGTCTCAAAGTAAACCTCAGGTTACCCCTGAACCTTTACCTATTACCCCATCTGACATTTATTGGTCAGCGGAGGACTTTATATCCCACATGATTCAGGGATTGAAAAAAGCGAGTAAAGTGTCTCAAAAACGACATCATATATCTCATACCAGTCCCTCCCATTCTAAAAGAATGGTCCTGATGGAGAACCAGGGTGAATCTTCTAAGCCTCCTAGTAAAGGAAAGGCTACTGTCAGTGACAAGAGGTCACACGTTATACCCTCTGCCCGGGAGGAGTTGATCTTACAACGGGTAAAAATGGCCTCAAAGAGGCAAAAACCAGACTCTTACCGTACCTCTTCCAGCAATTCTTCTTCTGATGAGGAATCTTTATCAGAAGAAGGAAGAGACTCTGAATATGAGAATGTCTCTGATGCGGAAGAAGGAATACCCTTGAAAAGGAGGAATCCGAGGATGCTATTATAGACGGCTCTGGTGATCCGTATTTCGACCCAGGTCAAATTAAACATCCCCGTTCAGGGGAATGGGTTACCCATTCCCTAGTTACGAAATGTTTAAGCCTCTGGATCCAGAAACCATTAGATAAGAACAAGGCTAGTAAGTTAAGAGCAGAGTGCCCGAGACCGTCCCTCCCAAAGAAATTAGCCAATACACCCTAATTAGACCCCGCATTAGTTAAATTCCTTCTAAAATCAGGAAAACACCCAAAAAAGGGGGTGGACAGATCATATCGTTTCTGTCAAGATAAATTATTAGACATGTTAGGCCCCTTAGCTAAGATTCTAGATTTAATAGAAGAAGCAGTTTCATCTAACACCCCAATAGATTTAAATGTCCTGAAAGGTTGGGCTCAGTGAGCCATTGTACTATTTGGCAACGCCAATGCGGCCATCTCTAGCGAAAGGAGAAGATCGATTCTGATGAAGCTGGATCCACAGCTTATGCATCTCGCTTCATCTCAACCATCTTCCATCACCAAGGGTCTACTTTTTGGTGACTCTTTTATTAAAGAGATCAACAAATACGTAGCTCTCTTTACTTCTTTAGACAAGGCCCAATCATCACTCAAAAAGGTTTTCCAACCAAAGTTTTTCCCAAAGCTGGGAAACGCAAGGGCCGATTTCCCAACAGATCTTCTACCGAAGGTCATTTCCCCAGAGGCCCTCTGAACACCGTGTTAGGTTACCAGATAGATTTCACCTCTTTACCGACTCAAAGTCAGGATCCTATTCCAATAAGGTTCTCAGAAGAGGACAAAAAGCTCATCTCACTGGAGATAAAAGAGCTTTACTCCAAAGGGGCCATAGTTCAAGTTCCCTTGCAAACTCCAGGTTTTGTGAGCAACCTGTTCCTGGTCAAAAATAAGGATGGAGGTTTCAGACCAGTAATAAATCTGAAATATCTAAACAATTTCGTCCATTACCGCCATTTCAAAATGGAAGGTATTCACCTGTTAAAAGACCTTTTATTACAAGGAGACTGGTTGGCAAAAATAGATCTGAATGATGCCTATGTTTCAGTGCACATGCACGAGAATTCCCAACAATTTCTTCAATTCCTGTGGCAAAACAAGAAATGGCAATTCACCAGTCTCCCATTCGGTCTGTCATCTGCCTCCTGGTGCTTTACGAAACTACTGAAACCAGTAGTAGCAGCTCTAAGGAGCAGGGGTGTTCGTCTAATAATATATTTAGACGACATTTTGATCATGGCACAATCACTTCAGACTATTCATTTACACATTCAATGGACGATATCCCTTCTGAACATGCTGGGATTCATAATCAATTACAAGAAATCCATCCTAACCCCTTCAAAAGAGGTAGAATTTCTGGGTTTTCTTGTCAATACCCAACTATACCTTCTGAGTCTTCCAAACAGGAAATTGAAGACGATCAGAAGAGAGATTCGCTCAGTCCTGAACAAAAGTCAAATATCTCTTCGGACAATTGCGAGGATTGTCGGTCTATTATCAGCTTCCATTCAAGCGATATTTCCGGCACCTCCACACTACAGAGCACTACAGAGACTAAAAGCCCAACATCTAAGAGATGGCTTGGCATATTCCGACGAGATAACACTAACTCCGGACACCAAAGAAGAATTACTTTGGTGGCTGACTCACATCCAGATGTGGAATGGGAAGACTATCTTCCATCCACATCCGGATTTAATAATAGAATCAGACGCAAGCAACTCAGGTTGGGGTGCTCGCTGCGGCCCTCTTACAACAGGAGGGAAATGGTCTCCAGACGAAGCTCTGTTACATATCAATTGTCTCGAACTCTTAGCGGGATCATTTGCTCTCAAGAGTTTTGCGAGAGACAGATCTGATTGTTGTATTCTACTGCGCATGGACAACATATCCGCAGTACAATACATCAATCGCTTAGGAGGTACAAAATCCAAACCTTTGGCGAACATTGCAAAGGATTTTTGGCATTTTTGCCTGGACAAGAACATTATATTGAAGGCGGAATACATCCCAGGCCTATCCAATTCCATTGCAGACTGGAATTCCCTGTTATCTAACAGATTCCAGCGATTGGATGTTGAACCAGACAATTTTTCAACATCTAAAACTCCCTGTGGGGTCCTTTCCAGATAGATCTGTTTGCATCACGCCTGAACAGACTGATTCCAACATATTTCAGTTGGTGTCCAGACCCAGAAGCATTGGGGACAGATGCCCTTCTACAAATTTGACCGAAAGGAACATCTTACGCTTTTCCCCCCTTTGCTCTAATATCAAGGGCTCTCCTTCTGACACGTTACCTAGAATCGAACATAGTTCTGATAACCCCTTACTGGCCATCCCAAACATGGTTCCCTCAGGCTCTGGAGATGAGCATAGACTACCCACGATTACTCCCAGTATTCCCTTCTATTCTACTAGACCCATTTCAGAATCCTCATCCTCTTAAATTTTCTTAACTCCTGGGGTGATAACGAGAATCTGTCTTTAAAACTTCTATCTTTCAAACTAACAGTACTACTTTGTCTCATCTCCCTTAAAAGAGTAGCGGATGTAAAAGCCCTAGATATATCCCGTAGACAATTCTCTCCCCAGGGTGTTCAATTTTCCATTTTCAGACGCACAAAGACCAACTTACATTCGGTCTTCTATCCGGCCTTTCCCTTCAATCCAAACCTTTGTGTAGTCCAATGTCTAAAAACCTATGAAACCAAATCTCAACCTTTTAGAGACCCGGACTCATCTCAATTACTAATTTCCTACTGCAAACCCTTCCATCCAGTTTCCTCACCCACCTTGGCTAGATGGGTGAGATAAACCATGGATTTGGCAGGCATTGACATTTCCATATTTGGCGCCCACTCCACCAGAGGTGCAATTTGCCACTAAGGTATTTCAATCAGGTGGTTCTCTATCAGATTTAATGCGAACCGCAAACTGGTCTTCAGAATCCACTTTTAAGAATTTCTACTTTAGACCTGAATCTCATGTGTCTATGAATGTATTATAACTATAGGTTGTACGTTTATTTAATGCTCTAGAGCAGGGATAAGCAATTAGCGGACCTCCAGCTGTTGCAAAACTACAAGTCCCACCATGCCTCGGCCTCTGGGTGTCATGCTTGTGACTCTCAGAGTCTTGCTATGCCTCATGGGACTTGTAGTTCTGCAACAGCTGGAGGTCCGCTAATTGCATATCCCTGCTCTAGAGTATACAGCTTTGAACAAGCATAATATGAGCCTCCTGTTTGCCATAAAATTGGAGATTTTCCTACCCTCGGGGACGGAAAATATAGATTTTATTAAAAACAGGAGGCGAGTATTATCCCACCCTAATACCCTACCCTTCAAGATTTATTTTGCTCTTACATAATGCATTCTTTTTCAGCTTAATGCGCCTATTCTACTGTGGACTTCATGACATATTGAAGAATGAGTTCCAGTTCAAGTTGTTCCAATTAGTTTCCAGTTCAAGTTATTTCCAGTCTAGTTTTATCATCAAGAAAGAGGAAGAATATCACCTGTACCTCACCTTTATAACATACTCCTGTTACCTGATTGGACAGTCTACCTATGTTCATTTGCATACCTATATGTGTAACGTTTTTTCTTTTCATTAACTCTCTTGCTGCTGGATGACAGTAAAGAAAGATTATAGCATAATACTCGCCTCCTGTTTTTAATAAAATCTATATTTTCCGTCCCCGAGGGTAGGAAAATTTTCAATTATATTCACTTTACCTGTGTTGTCACCCGGGCATACACTGTTACACCTGCTTGGAGAATTAACAAGCCTCACAACAGAATATGTTAAAGCAAAAAGTAACTTTACTAGAAATGCTCTCAAAGGTGTGGGAGGATGGGGGAGAAGAAAAAGATGCTTCCAATGGTGAAGTATCTAAAAACAGGGGGGTACTTTAATAACTAAAAGTTGGACTTTTACAGAAAGTAAAATTGTACATGCGGATGGGACGCAGCGTGTGTCAGCGCCGCCTTACGTGTTTCTGGTGGCTTCCGGATGCAATGGTGTCACATGCTCCCTACGTCGTTACGTCACTGTCACGTGACACGTAAGACGGCACTGACACACGTCGCGTCCCATTCGCTATACATGCCTGTACAATTTTACTTTATGTAAGAGTCCAACTTTTAGTTATTAAAGTACCCCCCTGTTTTTACGTACTTCACCATTGGAAGCATCTTTTTTTCCTCCTCTTCTCCCCCATCCCCCCACACCTTTGAGAGCATTTACTATCAGCCTAGACCCGCTGTCTATCCCTGGGAATTGGAATCCATGAGAGAGTCAAGGGATCAATTAAGAAGATACCAAAGAGGAATACCCAGATGAGAGTCTATACCTGTAATATAATGTCTCGCAATGTGGAGACTAAACTCACACCTTATTCACAGCCTCATCCATGATCAACACATCAAAAAATAACTTAAAACATTTTTTCTACAAAATGCTAATTCTTAGAACAAGGCACATACCCTATGGGCAGCCCACAAGGCCTTTATGAGAGGCGTCTTTATAAAACTTGGAGCACAGGAGAAGCGTAAGAGGATGCAGACCGTTACCAATCTTAAAACTATTTCCATTCTGTATCAAAATATTTCACTTCATCTCCTCAGTAACTGGTTTTAAACTGGATCCAGACCCTGCATCAGCATTCCTCCTACAATATGAACACTGGCCCAAACGGCACCTTCCCTTAAACATACTATGCATGATCGCAGCCAGGAGATTCATCACATCTACATGGAAGCAAGAAGAACCTCCACATCTCTCCTCTTTCACAGACTACCTTAACACACAATCTCAATTTGAATTTATGTTCTCCATCAAGAATGGGCAAGGCCAGCCCTTCTGGTCCTTTTTGTCACCTTGGCTTCAACACCCATCCTGCACAGCGCATCCGTAATGAAGGCACAATAACACCCTTTGTTTCACTGGGAAGCCATCCTTTATGCTCCCCAAGCGTATCCTTTGTGATCTCCCCTTTTTTTGAAAAACCCGCCTGGGTTTTTCTCCCTAGAGTTTTCAAAACCAGATACCGCATTTACGTAGCAGCTCTCTTGCTTACCTGCTATTATTTAACCCCTTTTACACACCTGTTCATCCTTTAAGAACTTGATATACTGAATTACATCCTATAGAATATTTGGATCCTTATCACTGGTTTCTTTTTCTTTTCTTGTTAAAATGTTTTTAAAATTGTTTCCACATGTCTAAGATTGTACACCAACTGGAATATTATTATTTGAAATCTATGTTCATTACCTATTGGTAGCGAAATTTTACTTGTATATGCAACTTTAAACTTAATAAAATACGGTTGATTAAAAAAAATGCACTGATCAATGTAAAAATCTTACTGGCAGGGAAGAAGTTAACACTAGAGGGCGATTAATCTCACTCACAATCCACCTAGACCAAAACATTTCCTCTGCTAAAATGTGGAGACTAAACTCACACCTTATTCACAACCCTATCCATGAGCAACATCAAAAAAGAACTTAAAACATTTTTTCTACAAAATGCAAATTCTTTGAACAAGGCACATAACCTATGGCCAGCCCACAAGGCCCTTATAAGAGGCATCTTTATAAAACTCGGAGCATAGAAGAAGTGTAAGAGGACGCAGACCATTACCAATCTTAAATCTTTAGATTGATTGAAATCCAAGAACAAAACTCCATTCTCCCCAGATAGAGTCAAACAATTGAAAGCTCTTCGTCATCAACTCTCACGATGCGGTAACTCTCAGTATGACATTCTCTTAGTCAAATTAGATCTTTATTCGGCAAGCAACAAAATAGGCACTTACCTCTCAAACCAGATTAAACACAGGGCCAGCAAAAGCAGAATAGACTACCTACTAGACAAAGACTCACTAATCCGTTACACATAGCAAATAGGTTTGCATAATACTATAATGAACTCTACAATCTAAACTCTACTCAGGATCTACCTGCACCTTCAGTCACCCAAATTCACACCTTTATCTCCTCATTACACCTTCCAAAAATATCCAAAGAACATCTCACTGATTTTTTCCCCAATTCTCAATACAAGAGATTACCAAGGTGATCTCCAAACTACCCATGCAAAAAGCCCCAGGTCCTGATGGCTTTGGCAATCAGTATCATAAAAAAATTCAGTGCAATCCTAGCTCCGCACCTACAAAATGTATACAACTTAGCTGCACACGAAGCTGCATTGTCTAAAGAAGCCCTGGAAGCATTAATAATCACCATACAAAAACCCGGAAAACCCCCTCACCTTCCAGTCAACTTCCATCCCATCTCTATCCTCAATACAGACATAAAAATCTATGCAAAAATAATCACTGCTAGACTAGAAAATATTATCCCTCTACTAACACACCCAGATCAGGTGGGCTTTGTGAAAGGACCTGTACACCTGATTCAATGGGCTGAGTCCCATCGAACACCTTCTCTGGGTTCATTGGATATATTTTAGGGAATTACTACATACCCCCTGCCTCACAGGGTTTATTAACTCAGTCATCACTGCCTTATACTCTTCCCCAGTGCAAAAGTATTCACATCTGGCACCTTATCGCAGGCTTTTGATATCACTAATGAAACCAGGCAAGGCTGTGTCCCCTATCACCAATAATTTTCGCCCTGGTCATGGAACCACTTGCCCAAGTTATTAGAAGCCATCCTGAAATCTCAGGCATAACAATCAGTTCTGCAAACTACAAAATAGGTCTATATGTGGATGTGTGATCCTTTCACTAACAAACCCCACAACATCCATCCCAGCAGTAACCACACTTTTACAGGAATATGGCCATCTTTCCCTGTATAACGTAAACATCTGCAAATCACAAATGCTCCCTCTAGCACTTCCTAACAAATTGAAGGATTGGCTAGCAGCGTCCTCTGGCTTCACCTGGGCCCAACATTCATGTATACATTATCTAGGAGTTAAAATAACCTCCCCCAGCTCCTAACTCTTCAAAGCCAACTGTAAATATCTTCTTAGCAACATACAGCAACAAACTAGTTCCTTCTCTAAATTTCAAGTCTCTTGGGCAAGTACATTGTGATAGACGTGAAACTAAAATGAAAATTTTATGTTATGATTAGAAATATTAAAGTGTATTTCGGTAATATTTCTTTAGTATACTGCTTATTTTCCTTGATGAAGATTTTGTCATATCAGGAATGAAATGAAGAGATAGGTGTTTTAAAGTTATAAGTACATCTTGGAACTTAAGGTTGACCATACAAAGACATGTTATTAAGAACAGATGTAATCCTCCCTTCTACTACCATTTCCTCTTTACTACACATTCCAAGCCTTTCCTGGATGTTTCATATTGGAGAAGCAATTGTGGATTTGTGGAAGTTCTACCCCTCCCCCTTTCCTGCTTTCTGAGTTGACAAGGAACTTTCCTATGCTTGAATGACACGTATGGATTTTTCAGGAAGAGCTGAAATGAACTCGTGAGGAGAAACCACCCTTCTATATGAATTGACCAATAAAAGACTCACAAGGGTGATGGGGAGGGATTGATGGGTGTGTTGTGTGATATTCTCTCTGTGTTTTAAATAAAGAACCAGCAGGGTTTGTTCTTCCTGTTGGGATTGGAGACAAGAGAGGTGAGATGTGTTCTGTTCATAGATTGCATTTTCTCATTTTATAATTTGAAATCATCCGGCAGTATGGATAACCCTGAGTTTTTCAGGATATCAATTAAGTAATGAGTCCTCATCAGTTGGCCCCAACGTCGGTTCTTTGCTTTATTTGGGAAATGCAACGCGTCTGTGCGGGTGGAGACAGGCTGATCACCTACACTTCGGTGCAGGCGTTGCACTTCCTCAAATCAAAGATGAAAATTCTTGGGCAAAGCTTGTAACCCTTTTGTCCCGTCTGCCGGGTTGATATCTGTGTTTTTATGTTTAAGTGTTGTGTTAGTTTGAATGTGACTGTTTCGGGGGTCTATGTCTGTAGGCGGTGGCGGACAGTATTTTTCTTTCAGGGGTCCTGAGCCGGTGACGCATGGTAAGCATGTCTTGGGGTGGAGATGTTTATGTGTGCATGTCTGTCCCGGGCTCCTTCCTATTATAAGCATCAGTGATTTACTGGTGTTTGGTTAAGTGAGGTAGTATGCACATGTCAATATGTCTGGTCTGAAAGAAGAGGATTTGGGGGTTCGATAGTCGCTAAGACGAGCGGACTGAGTTTTTCCTTGACTGAGGTTAGTTCAAGGTGGTGGCTTGGGTAGTCGAAACGGAATAAAGATAGCCACTAAGGAAGTTGGATCTTTATGGGTTTGCTATGCATATGGCTTGTGCCATATGTGTACCAAATCTCTCTAGTCGAAATTAGAAGATTGGGGTTCGTTTTGCCTTCTTTTGGGGGGGCACTGAGGGTTTTACATTTTTGGGGTTAGTGGTTAAACTTTATGGGATTAAGCTAAATTGGGGTTACATTTTTGGGGTTAGGGGTTAAGAATTAGGGGCTGAAAGAGCCGTGTATTTTGTGTGTTTTGTGTTGTTCTGTGTTGTCCGTGCGTTTTTTTTTTTTTTTTTTTTTTTACATGCATTCTTGTTCTGAGGGCTGTTAGCAGCCCACTTTAAATGGGAGACGAGCACACACGCGCTGCAGCCAATTATTTTTTCTTTTTCATTTCTATTCTCCCCCCCCTCTCCAGGCTGTGTGGAGTTTTATCAGCAGACTTTTTTTTTGGAGTTTCAGATTTCTCTGCTGGAGTAACGCAGGCAGTGATGGCCCCCTCCTCTCTCCCCCCCTTTAACTCTTTCCCTGCTGGGCAGGATTTCTCTTTCATTCCCCCCCCCCTCTCCTTGCTGCCAGTATGAGAGGAACACTGTGAGATATGTGTGTATATATGTCATGGTTTGTCTGTTTCAAAATCTCAGCAGCTGCTGGTGTATCTTTTTGATTCGCAGAAGTTTGAGGTTTTTGGGGTAACGCAGACTATTTTTATATCCGAATCTATGTGTACAGTGGGGCTTATTATTTTTGCTGTTTTTTTTATATTTCTGGGATGCCTCCCTGATATAATATATACTCCTGCCCCCTCCCTGGTGGGGGGATAGAACTGGGTGTGTGAGGAATGTGGGAGGTCCAGATCCCCGCATCCTGCCCGCCCTGAGCTCTGCCACATTTGCAAGTTGGAGGATAGCCTCTCTCCCCCCAGGGAACAACGGAAAAGCAACCTAGAATAAAGTTTTTTTTAACAAAAGGTTGAATTGGGATATTGCAACTGTTTCTGTACAATTAAAATTGGTCTGTATATGCCTGTTACATTGTACGCTGATTTATCAGATAATTCGATTTAACTAGAAATAATGGGATATTTCTCCAGAGGTTTAACAACTATGGAAGAGACATTTGATGCACATAATAAGCCATTGTTAAGTCTTTGTTTTACAGTTAGAGTAACAGAAAAGATTGTGAGATCTAGTAACTTCTTTTAAAGAGAATTAATTTAGGAGAATTATATGCCTCATATGCTTAGTTTAGCAGCCCGTCCTGTTTTTTTTTATATATCCTTTTAATCGGATAGATTGAATGCGCGTTCTGTGGGGACCTGTCTCTACCTACCCTGACGATGCATTGCATAACCTGATACATAGAGGGCTTTTTTGCCAGTTTGGTTGTTGTCATGTGATACCCAGGGCCTGTTATTGTCTTAATTTCCCTCATGTTCTGCCCACGATGCCTGCTGGAAGCATGGGCCCCGCCCGACTGCTTGAGGCCGTGCCCCTTCCTTCCCCTCACGTTCTGCCCAACTGTATGCCCGGCTGGAGGAAGCATGGGCCTGCCCGGATGCTCTTCCCTGCTGAAGGCTTTGCCTCGTTCTGAACGCATATGGTGTCGCCTCCTGCCCGCTGCCCATACTGGATTCTGTGCCCTCCGGCCCACGGGCCTTCTTCTTCATTCTCTCCTTAGTCTGTCCAGGGGGGGGTAACTACAATGCCACTTCGCTGGACAGACGCGTTGGGATGAGAATGATGTAGATGGGAGTGGCAGACCTACCTGAAGGTAGAATCCACTCATATGCTGTCCTGTGTGCCCCGACCTCAATGCCTTGACCTCATGGGGTGCCCAAAAGCGGTAGAGAGAGTGTGTAAATCCTGGCGTTCATGACTACAGAAGCTGTGTTCACAAGTCACAAATGAGGGATGAGGTGATTCTGGGTATCACATTGGAACAGTAGAACATTTTACATAGTACATTTAAATGGTTTTATTCCACATGCTGTGCCATGCCATCCTCAGGGTTAAGTGGGTAAGGGGCCCCAAGGGGGGAGCATTCAATACATTATCCCTTTCTGAAATCTTGTTTGAGACAGTCTCTAGATTAGATTGTTATGAGCTATGATTATGTGACCGCTTTTGAAAATAGGTAACTAATATTCGTGTACAAGTTTTTTCTCACATTTCTGATGTAGGTACCGATAATTACCAATATCCCCTGGGTGATGATTAAAAGGTTCCTTCGAAAATATTCTCTGGAGATGAGTGATATGATGGACTGTGCCCACAAATCTGAATGAAATTATATATCTTTTTTCAAATACATGGGATTGTGACCACTGGGGTTTGTGGGTTGGAATATCTCAAAGGGGGGTCCCGGTTACATGGGGTAATTAGTTAATTAGGGTCAGAGTGTAAAGAAGTTCTTTAATGAGATAATTAAGTTTAATTCTGCCTGTAAATGTTTATGAATATGTTATCCCCAACAACTGAAAATGTATTATGACATGTCAAAACATGCATGGGTTTAGAACAAAGGTTTAATGGGAAAATTGTTGATTGAGATTGTGTGAAGAATTGTATACAATTCAGTCAATGGTAAACAATTTTATTTTATATTTAACTGAAATCCTACAGATCTGGTTGTAAGAATTAATAAGTAGAGGTTTGAGCAATGTTTACAACAGATTCTAAACTTGGGTTTGGTTTATTATAAGGTTCCCCAGAGAAAAATATTAAAATATGAAAGTTATGTTCCATCTAAAAAACTTTATAAAAAAATATTATTATAAAAATTGTAAAAATAAAATTAAAAAATAAACAAGTGTTAAAAGTTATTATAAAATGACATTTCTGATAAAATATAGATTGTGAGTAATTATGAGTGACTTTATCAGTAGAAAACAATGGTCGGTTCATGCGCAGGGACTGGTCAGTGGATTTCATGAGATTTGTCCTCTAAGCGATCTTTTGTCGCTATTGGAAGTTAAGGAATGTCATGTTATAATGTGATGTACATGATTTTTGGCAGATGTACAAACCAAATATGTTTTAAAATTTTTGAAAAAGAGTTAAAAATGAGAAAAACGATGCAATTCGATTGTATTGTATTGTATTGTATATGGTCTAAAACTTGTACAATCTGCTCCAAGCATGGGGGGGACAGATGTTTTCCCTTAGAGGTCATTAACAGCAGATCAGGTTACAGGCTGTGGTGAATTACCCTTCTATCTGGAGTGAATGCTAGCATTGAAACCAGACACCTCAGCTGCTGTGCTGTGCTGTGCGTAAAGCTCTTTGCCAAGTTTGAAGGGAAAAATAAATAAATATCAGAGTTTATGTTAAGTAGACTATAAAGCCTATTATAGGGTAAATCTTTCTTTAATAATAAAAGGTAATTTGTACACAATCATTAGAAGATCTGAAAGAAAACCCTTATTAATAAAATATTATTTTTCTCTTTCTTTTCCTTTCTTTCTTTTTCTCTCTCTCTCTCTCTCTCTCTCTCTCTTTCTTTCTTTCTTTCTTTCTTTCTTTCTTTCTTTCTTTCTTTCTTTCTTTCTTTCTTTCTCTCATATGTTACTAAACTGTGGGTTTTTGCACCATTTGGTTTGAAGAATACCTTACTTAAAGGGTGTTATTTTAAAGAGAATGAAATATGGTGTTAATCTGCATAGCTTAAGAAAGGTCAGTTAAAATAGTTTAAAAATAAAGATACAATGGATAGATGATGCAGATGATGATGATACAGCTATATTTATGGAATAAAATGTCACGTTCTAGGCTTCAGATTGACGAATGTATTAATTGAAGGATAATTGATCTCTTATATTTGGATCCATGTAGGGGAACAATGAAACTTCTGTATGTTCGTTTATGCTGAAGGCTGCTATGTTTGTTTAAACAGACATGCGACAAGAATATTCATGCTGCATGATCAGTCCTGAAAACTAGTGTAATGTAATAAAGTTTCTTTAGGAAATAAAATATTTAGGACAGAGCCCAATTTAAAATGCAAATGAAGGGAAATATAGTAATTTGGTGGGAACGGATGCTTTTATGAAATTTAACTTAAGTAATGTAAATGTAGATTGGATAAATTATGGTTGCTATGGTCAATAGAGGTTTGTTAACTATAAACAAGGATGCACTCCAGTATATTACTGAACACCTTGAGGCTACTTCACAAATGACTTTGTATAAAATTATGGCCTTATACAGGATATTAGGTGAATAAGGGGGGTGCATTTAGAATGTCACCTGGGGACAATATTTTGGGTGATAACACATTTGTGCTCAGGTATAGCAATTTTGTTTCTGTTTATATTGGTTATGATAATGTTTTGTTATATTGACCATGTCCTCCATTACCGTCCTTGTCTGTTAAGAAATAACAAAGAGAATGAACTGATAAAATATTCATTTCAAGGGGGGGCTGTGATAGACGTGAAACTAAAATGAAAATTTTATGTTATGATTAGAAATATTAAAGTGTATTTCGGTAATATTTCTTTAGTATACTGCTTATTTTCCTTGATGAAGATTTTGTCATATCAGGAATGAAATGAAGAGATAGGTGTTTTAAAGTTATAAGTACATCTTGGAACTTAAGGTTGACCATACAAAGACATGTTATTAAGAACAGATGTAATCCTCCCTTCTACTACCATTTCCTCTTTACTACACATTCCAAGCCTTTCCTGGATGTTTCATATTGGAGAAGCAATTGTGGATTTGTGGAAGTTCTACCCCTCCCCCTTTCCTGCTTTCTGAGTTGACAAGGAACTTTCCTATGCTTGAATGACACGTATGGATTTTTCAGGAAGAGCTGAAATGAACTCGTGAGGAGAAACCACCCTTCTATATGAATTGACCAATAAAAGACTCACAAGGGTGATGGGGAGGGATTGATGGGTGTGTTGTGTGATATTCTCTCTGTGTTTTAAATAAAGAACCAGCAGGGTTTGTTCTTCCTGTTGGGATTGGAGACAAGAGAGGTGAGATGTGTTCTGTTCATAGATTGCATTTTCTCATTTTATAATTTGAAATCATCCGGCAGTATGGATAACCCTGAGTTTTTCAGGATATCAATTAAATAATGAGTCCTCATCAACATCAGCAGTTACAAAGATGTCAATATTACCAATGATACCTTACTACTTCCGAATTCTGTCAATACCACTTACCATATTTTATCTTCAGAGTCTACAATCTACAATGAACCTCTTTATCTGTGGAAAACAACGGCTGCGCTTCAGGAATAAGATCTTATTCAGACCTAAATCAGACCTAAGCAACTGACATGGGAGTGCCCAACTTAAAATTATACTACCACGCAGTCATCCTGGACCAAGTTAAAGCATGGTGACACCCACTACCCAACAAACAATGGGTACATATCACACAGGACATATTGGGCCACCCGCTAAAAGGTCTGTTAGGAGAACTGTTATTGGGACCCAACCCCCGCCCCATCCAAATACCTTACAATGATAGCCGCAGAAAAATCCTGGCACTTCAGTAGATCTTCACAACCTTGTCAGACCTCCTCTAATTACAACCCTCTTCCCCTTTGCTCCCTCGAACATCTCACTAAAGACCTCTCTCTCAGCAACTGGACGGGTTCAAGAATCTCGACCATCAGACACCTTTACAAAGAAGCAACACTTCGACTAGTTGTGCTGACCAAAAGCAAAATGGGATGGTGGCCACGCTGATTAATGTTAGCCAGGCAGTGATCTTACTGCTCCCTATTAAGATGTAACTAGATTTTTTGTTCAATGTCTGTTGGTCTGGCACTATGAAAGAAGGCATTATGGTGCACATACATTTGCTTGAGGTGAAGGCTTGAGGCGCATACATTATAACAAAACTGACCTGACCAATTATTATTATTACTGATTTCCTTTTGTAACAGCTTTATGTGAGACTGGTATTCTGATGCTTTGGCAGAATTTTGTTTAATTATTGATCTGCAACAAATATAGAACTATTTTTTCTATACAAATATATTGGCCTCTGTAATCTGGCGTATTTCAATGCTGCCTTATGCACAAAATTACAAAAAGACAAAAGAGGTAGCCCTGGGACTTTGAATGAGGTGAGAGAGGTTTAGCCAATGTTCACAGCGAACAATGAGACAAAATCTATTTATTTGTTTCAAGGTGTTATGTAACGGAGCGGCAACAACAATGATTGTAAGTTACCAGGCATAATAGCCAATGTACACAACACAGATGAAAGTAAATATCTAAAGATTTATTACAAATGTTATACATAAATGAGCAACAATAAAACTTGAAAGTTGCTGGGCCAGTGGATACACATATACAATAAGAAAATAGTGCATCCAGCTCGGGAGCTGAGGAGGCGGAAGACAAACAAAAGCCACAACAGGGGAACATCCGGAGGATCAGCATGGTCTGGATAGGAGTATTTCTCACTGTGGTCTCCACTTAGCCCCTTAAAATCATGTCTAGAAAATATTTGCAAGGATACACATGTATCAGAAGGCATCATAATTGCAAAATAAGCTTAAAGCGGTTGAAAACCCCAATTTTTTTTTTTCAAATACCTGCAAGACAAAGGCATAATGAGCTAGTATGAAGGTCTCTAGGCAGCGTCCCTGACCAGTTTTCTCGTCTTTTGATCTTTGTCCTTTTCCTTCCCCTGTGGCCGCAGACATCTCTCTGGAAGGTTACTTCCGGGTATCGCCGCTCCAGCGCTGTGATTGGCCGGAGCGGTGAAGACATCACTCTGTGCATGCGCGCGATAGCCATCAACGCTGGCATTAGCCATATACAAAACAAAACAAATACCACTCTTACACAAAGCAAGCGAAAGGATAAAAGTATTGTTTGTATATATTAAGTAGACTTGGATGTCAACATTATATGTTTGCTTTTTCAGTTGTTGACATTGAAGCCCTCTGAAAAGGCTTCAATTCAAACCAGATCCTTAGTCTGCAGGTATAGCATAATAACATTATCACAAATTTACTTTCAACTGCTGTGATCTGAGAGCTTCAATAATTTATTTGAATATTTGAGGAGGTTTTTGACGGCCTTTGTACATAGCTCACTTTTTTCGCTAATAGTAATTAGCATAAAAAATGCCTTTACATAAGTACAATATTAACAGAATACCCCTGCACACTATAGAAAAAAAGTGTATATATAGAATACCTATAGTGTACCTGCATTCAAAAATTTACCGTATATACTCGAGTATAATCTGACCCGAATATAAGCCGAGGCACATACTTTTATCACCAAAAAATGGGAAACATAATTGACTCGAGTATAAGCCTAGGGTGAGAATGCGGCAACTACTGTAAGACTGGCCATAAAAAAGAAAAAGATAAGGGGCCATATTCTCAAACAAGTTACACCGGCGTATATGGAGATGCGCGGCGTAAGTGTAAAGATGCGCCGTCCTATCTATGCGCCGTAGTCACAGAACCAGATCCACCAGAAATCAGGCTACTCCCGTCCGTCTTAACTAGTTTAAGTTTACGCAGCGTAGGCGTATATTTCAGCTGATGGCATCCTAGGCTGCCATAGAATTAGTATTCAAATATGCAAATGATGTAGATGCGCTGATTCCCGAACCTACGCGCGATCGGCTTAGGCTACGCGCTGTGCGCGTAAGACGATTGTCCGGCTGAAAGTTACCCCTTATAAAAGCTCGGTTAACTTTGCTCCAGACCTGAGTAAGTTAGCTTGAAAAAAGCAAATACAGCAGCACCATCCCGGACGAGCTGAGCAACCAAATTTATCGGACAACACATTCGTATGCCAACATGCCAGGGGCAGGCGTGGTCTTAGCACTGCTAGTGTGTGAAGAGGAAGAGGCACGTAGAAGGAGGAGGGCACGTAGGAGGGCACATGAGAGTATCTACCCACAGCGCATTAGCCTCTTTGGCATGGCTGATTTGGATGTGTATCACCGTTATAGATTCAGCCCTGATGCCATCCTGGAAATTACCAGAGCCCTGCAGAATGACATCAGCAGCCCAACACAATGATCCCATGCAGTGCAGCCACTGGTGAAGGTCCTGTCAACATTGCATTTTCTTGCCACAGGCTCTTTTCAAAGAACCAGTGGAGACGTGGCTGGGATATCCCAAACCAGCATGAGTAGATGCGTGCACCAAGTTGTCCCCGCAATACTCCGACGCATGTCGCACCACATAATCAGACCCACCCAGGAGGACATGCGGCTGAAGGCAATGAGAGATTTCTGCCTAATTGATGGTTTCCCACGCACTGTGGGTGCAATTGATTGTACCCATGTGGCAATACAGCCCCCCCACGAGACCGAGCACATATACCGCAACAGAAAACATTGGCATTCCATCAATGTCCAAGTGATCGTGGATGCACATGGCTTCATATGGCACGTCCGTGCAAAACACCCCGGAGCCAGCCATGACAGCTTTATATTCCGGCAAAGTGACATCCCAAGACAATTTGAGCAGAATGTGTATGGGGACAGTTGGCTGGTTGGTAAGTGACATGGGTGTAAGGTATGACTGTCCCCCCCCCCATGATGCAGACATCACGAGGGGCACATGCATGACTAACATCCTCCTGTCTTTTCCCTTCCAGGTGACTCTGCATATGCCCTGGGACCTCATATGATGACTCCATTCCGCAATCCGCAAACACCAGGAGAGAGAAGATATAACGAAGCACACGCACGCACCCGTGCAGTGGTTGAGCGAACATTTGGCATCCTTAAGTCACGCTTTCGATGCCTGGATAAGACTGGGGGTACCCTGCTGTATTCCCCCAACTTCGTGTGCCAAATCATCGCTGCATGTTGCGTGCTGCACAACTTCGCAGTGAGAAAGGGCCTGCAGATTGACCTACGTGAGGACCTGACCCCCCAACCACCATGTCCCCCCCTAACTGTGGCTACCCCGTCTGCTGATGGTACAGCAGTCAGGAGATGTCTCGTGGAGCGAATCTTTGAACGTTAAACACACACATTAAACATGGCACACAGAAAATGCACGCATGCACACCACTGTGGTCCCTAACACACACCCCACATGCACAGAACATTGGATTAGACCAAAGTACACCGCACGGTACTAAGGAGCAGCAACGCCGCGTCAAGGCCCCAATGATGTTGCTGTCCATTCATACGTCATTCATACGGACCTGGGGAGAACTTATCACCAGCGCCCGAGGGTGACACCCCTTACTGGCAGGAATGTCACCACCCCACATTCACACACCATTCACACTGTACTCTGCAACACTGCCTGTGTGCAGCACCCAAAAATAAAAAAAAGCTCTTAACCAGAGCAAATAATAAAAAAAGCTCTTAACCAGAGCAAATAATAAAAAAAGCTCTTAACCAGAGCAAATAATAAAAAAAGCTCTTAACCAGAGCAAATAAAGAATAAACAATCACTTGCCCCGGCGCGGGCTACGCCTGGTGCCCAGGTTCCTGGCCCTCACTTGCCTGGGGGGAGCTGGGGCATCAGGTGGAGGAGCATCTCCAGGTGGAGGAACATCCACAGGTGCCTCCCTGCCTGCCTGTCTGCCCTCCAAAGCCAGTGCTATGCGGGTGAGCAGTGACTCCTGGGTAGCTGTCTGGGCCTGAACAGCCATTCGCAGGCACCTGACCTCCCCCACAAGTTCTGCAGTTGTAGTCTGCAGCTCACCCAGGCTGGTGATTGTGGCTGCGCTGTTTCCAGCCACATCTTGGAGAGCATCTGGTACTGCTCCCGAGGAGGCCAGGCTGTCGGACAGGTGCCTCAACTCCACCACCATTTCCCCCATATGGCGGCTTTGCTGGTCCTGCTGCCTGGCCAGATTCTCATGCAGCATTTCTGCCGCACCCCTTGTCCTGTGGGTTTCCCTCCTGGGGACAGGAGTGGCTGGGCCCCTTGCATAGGGTGAGGACCTTGAGGGGCTGGAGATGAGGGGGATGGGACGGGAGGGACTGGAGAGGGTGTTGGAGGACCCTGAGGGGCTGGAGATGCGGTGGCTTTGTGATGGTCCTGCCACCACATGCGACTCCTCCAAAAAAAGGAAGACCTCCTGCTCGCTGTGGACCACCTCTTCCTGGACCACCTCTTCCTGGACCACCTCTTCCTGGACCACCTCTTCATGGACCTCCTCCTCAACAACCTCCTGCGCGGAGGACTGACCACTCCCCTCCACCAAGGCCTGTTGGCTTCCCAGGAGGTCAGTCACAGAAGCAGACTGCTCAGTGGATGATGGTATGTGACGGCCACTGGCAGCATTGGATGGCCCCGCTTCATCATGCTCACCTGTGGATGACACAAAACATTCACATGTTGGTGGACCCACACACTTGTCACATAACCCACCACCCCCACCACACATGCAACACACCAGATAGAAGATAAAACACACTTACCTGTCCTCATGGGTGGCTCACTTGAGTCATGGCCCTCCAGGCCCTCCACCTGCTCCCTCCGAAGGCAGCGGGCAATCACTTCCTCCTCTTCAGTGAGCCGGGTAGAACAGGGTGGCCCCCCTCCTGTGCCCCTGGCATGCTTCGCAATGATGGCCATCTTGTTCCTGACCACACCACGCAGGTCATTCATTTTTTTAACAATGTCCTGGGGGGTCCTGGCCTCATGGCCTAAGGCATTGACCTGGGCAGTCACTTTCTTAAGGATCTCCTCCTTTTTTGTTTTACTTGTGCTGCCACTGTCAGCACCATGGAGTCTAGAATCATATCTCTCCATGGCAGAGACTATGATGGCCCTCTCATCTTGGGAGAACTTTTTCTTCCTCCTTTCCTTCCTGGGTCCAGGCATTGCAAAGTTCACACTCCAATATATCACACCACCAACAGAATGAAAATGGAGTCACTTTGCACTTGTTGGGCGCATGTGGTGACGTTTTTATGCACTGGGCCGGCCCAACTCAGCAGGGATTTACGCCTACTGTTGTTTTGCGCATGCGCAGAGGGCGGGGCACGTCCGGCGCATGCTCCGTTCGGTCTGGACATCATTTGCATGGGGTCACGGTTCATTAGCATTCTTCACGCCCACATCCCTCCTACCGTCACTTGCGCCTACTTACGCCAACGCATTTCAGCTCCGCGAGCGCAACGTAGGACGCATGTGGTACGGGAATATGGGAGAGCTCTCTCCAAGTTAAGCCGGCGTAGCGCATCTATGATGCGCTACACCTGAGTAAATATGCGCCGATCTACGAGAATATGGCCCAAGGTATTTACATGCATCATTTAAAAAAAGCAATTATACAGTGTAGAAGAGATAAAAAACAAAAAAACAGGGGAGCTGGTTGTATCTTGTTCTTTAACTTTACAACCACTTTAAGTTTAATCTCCTGTTCTTTCACACTTTTGCTGCAAGTTGATTTACATTTGGGTCAGCTGCTGCTGAACTCGAGGAAATCCCCTCCACATCTCGGGATGATTGAATGCTGGTCCTCTCGATAATTGCCCGGCGTCCTCTCGATTTTACTCCCCCCACCTACCGGCCTCCAGTGAGCCTCCGAGCTGCAGTGTATTGAGGGGGCCTTGTCCGAGGAAACACTGCTCTCTGGAGAGACTCTAAAGATGGAAGATGATTGCCGAGGCGAGGAACAGTGAGAGTGAGGAGCGCCGTCAATCACCAGCCAGAATGCGGAAGTAGAGGAGAGCGAGTGTGTGGCATGCCGTGAGGCGTGGAGCCAAGAGAGAGAGGGGGCAAGTGGGAGGAGGGAGTCTCAGGCTTCAGCGGGGAGAACGAAAACAGCTTAGTGAGAGAGCCGACTTTGACCACCATCTTCTGGATCAAGGCATTAGACCTATGCCTAGTCCCTGATTCTATTGCTGCTGTAAAACTCAGCTTATACTCGAGTATATACTGTAAATGTGGCCATCTAACAGGGATTAATTTTACAGAGATTCACAGTTTAATGTGACAACACAAAAACTAAAAAATAATGTATTATTCTTGATTATAAGCAGCAGATCAAACACGACCAGTGATAACATTATGACCACTGACCATAACCCATCAGGAAATTAATGTCACTGGACCAACACAGGTATCCAGTGGTATCTGGAAACAAGCTGTCAGTAGCCCTATTTCAAATGGGGTCCTGGGATTACACTATATATAATAACAGTGCCTAACCAAAAATGTAGACCATACATTGTTAGGTGCTAGCACAACAACTAACTAAAACCAAAAAGTGGACCATGAAACCAACTTGTGGCTACTGCATATTATTTATTGAAAAGTAAAGTATCAAAATAATAAAACCAAAAATGTGCCCATCCCTGATACTACTTCCTTGCCCTCCCTCTAAAAACACTAACCCCCCCTCCCTCCTTTCTTGAACAAATGCCCATACCACCCTAACACCTCTCCCACTTGTTATATACTGTGTATGTATGAATAAGCCCATAGGCTCCATGAATAAATAGAAGTGGTTGTGGGTGATTCCGTGCAAAAGAATTGACAAAGCACAATAAAGAGAACTGCTGCCCCATACAACCACCTGAGTGCAGCACGGTTAATTTGTTAAAAAAGGTCTAGGTGTGGCGCTGTTCCTCTAGGATCTGTAAAATTAGCTGTATGGCTTTAGCCAAAGTGTTTGTAGAAAAATTAGGGTATTATACTGTGACATGTATTAAAACAGAAAAATCGTGTGGTGTGCTATTCATAAACCGATTAAAATGATATGTGTGTGTTACACCCACTGTAGTGTGTCTTACTAGAAGTGAGCATTAAAGTGATAAGTGCTTTAAATATTGTATATGTGCTTTATACGCCTTGTAATCTATGCTACTGAGAAATGTCTTCTTAGGCCCCGTACACACGACCGGATCTGTCGGCTGGGATTTATCCGCGGATCAGTTCCAGCAGATAGATCCTGTCGTGTGTAGGGCCTAGCGGACATTTTCAAGCGGACATTTGTCCAGCCGACGGTTTTCCAGCGGATAAAAATTTCTTAGCATGCTAAGAAATCTATCTGCTGGAAACCTGTCCTTCGGACTTATCCGGTCGTCTGTACAGACTCACCGGATAAGTCCGTCCGATCCCCATCCCTCGCATGCGTCAAAATGATTTGACGCATGCGTGGAAGTATTTACCTTCCAGGGTCACGCACGTCGCCGCGTCATCGTCGTGGCGACGGCGCGACCTCGTCACCGCGGATGTTTTCCGCAGGGATTTTGATCTGATGGTGTGTACAGCCATCAGATCAAAATCCGCCAGCGGACATATCCGATGGAAACGGTCCGGCGGACCGTTTTCATCGGATATCCGCCTGTGTGTACAGGGCCTTAAAGTGGCACATGCTTCTGGTGTGTGGGGGTTACACCCCCTGCATCAGGTGCAACAACTGTGAACATTCCAATACATGCAACAATCTGTCACATGAAAGATATGAAACAATACAAATAGATATAAAAGTATAAGTCAAAATAGAAAATAAAATATGAAAAAACAGACCTTATAGCAGTCCTTATAACACTGTGTGCACAATGTAAATAAAGTGACTGGTGCTCTTCAAAGTGACAGGTGCTCTTCAGAGGATATTGCATTTCCTGCCTTTTTGATTATAGTGCTGCTAGTGCTTGTGCTCTTATCGGTGCTCCTATTGGTAATGCACTTAGCGATTTTCCTTACCCCACACAGGGGTGTTGCACATTCACAGTATATGCCACTGTGCAGCACTCAGCAAATCCTCGATTTGTTAAATCCTAATATAACCCTCCGTTATTGTCATGTGTGGGAGAAGAGAAAGCCCATAGCGTGATACTGCTTTAAAAACGTTATTTTATCAAAGGACAATGGAGATATACTCACATTTGTTTGAAAACAAGGCTGGATTAGTAGTTATTAGACATGTAAGCATAGAGACAACCATATACATTTGATATGATCATTAACCGCCCTGGCAGTATGATTATTTCAGAAAAAAGGTGCTGAAAGCGGGACCATTATTTGCAAGGAAATTTGGCGTTTTATACTGTAGGCCTGTAATTCTTAGGAATAACTCACTTAAATCTGACCAAACAAGAGTCTAATAGGCATCCCGGGTATGACATTTTTTTAAAAACAAAATTATAAATTATAATATAATAAATAATTATAAATAATTATAACAAATAATAATAATTCTAATAAAAATTATTCAATAATGTAATCAACTCAAAATCACTGAAATTTGCTCAGTTGCAGAATGTTGCTGTCATAATTTTTTTTTTTTTTTATGACAAATTTCCCCACAAATCGCTATTGCTCAATTCTGCAAGTGATTATAATTTATTATCGCTGTTTTCTAGCTGATCTAAAACCATTTTTGACATAAAGGGACACTTTTGGTTGCTATGGACAATATACAGTTTGCAGGGAGAAAGAACCGTTTTTATTATATAAAAGAACATGTAAGGCACTGGACAGACCACTAGGGACAAGGGGGGTGTGTATTTTTTACATACAGTACTGTAATCTATAAGATTACAGTATACTGTATGTATAGTGTTTGTTTACTTTTTTGAATTTGGCGCCGATCTCCACCCCCGTGCATCGTAACGTCGCAGGGAACGGAGATCGACGGCACACGGGGACACTATGTGAATCGAGCGAGGTCCCGCTCGCTCACACAGCACGGTGGCATCACTGGATCATTCACATCACACTGATACTGAATATACTCCATGGTGGAAATAGTAATCATAAAGGTTGAATAAAGGATGGATGGCCGCACTCCAAAAACCGTACAGGTTGTCTTTTATTAAATGAACAGCAAAAGCATTACCAGATCACAGCAACAGAAACAGGGGACAGCCGACGTTTCGCACAAAATCAGTGCTTATTCATGGCTGTGTGCGGCGCTGAAAATTATGATTTTGATGTGATCAAAAAATGGGAAGGGCTCCGCTTATGCCACTGCGTTATTTAGATTTTATTCACTTTATATGTGTTCTCAAATGTGAGTGACCATTTTATATTTTTAATAAATGTTCTCATTTTGAAACGGAATTACACTATGTGGCCCAATCTTTTTCCTTCTACTATATGTTACATTGGGAGGATTTATATGTGAAGTACTGCTGCTCCATCCATGGTCTATATTCATTGATGTCAACCCTGTGATATATCTCTGCCTGGTTCAATTGGAAGTCGTACTCTTCCTGAGTGAAATACACCAACAAGCCCATTTGACTCATCAGGTGTAAGCTTTGCTGGGTCCAACTCGTTCGGTAAGCCTTCAATCTTCACGGTGGTGGATTACCCACAGACAACTGATTATATAGTTATTTTAATTTCAGTGGAAATTTGGGGACTTTATACTCACTTTTTTACCAATACATTTGGTTTATTGTCACTTTGGTGTTTATTAACACAATCACCTTGATATTCAATATAGATATGTATCTATCTCTTTGTACATCTATACACTTTATCAGGATTTTTGTTTTTTATGTTTTATGCACCATTAATTCTGGTTGTTTTATTAATATTCATTTATTACCTTCTGTGTGTAAATTGAAATTAGCACATTAGTGCAGTCTAATGGTTCAATTCATATAGCCAGCACCCTCTTATTCACCTATTTATATATTTTTTGATCACATCAAAATCATAATTTTCAGCGCCACACTTTACCATTTCCACCTTGCCTATATACAGTATACCTGTTGTGCAGGCAGCTATTATATATATATATATATATATATATATATATATATATATATATATACATACACACCACTTGACAGCGCAGTTTTCCTTCTTTTCTTTTCTTATACTCCATGGTGGAACATAGGAGCTGTAGTATTCCTCAGTATTCCTCAGTGCACGAATATCCTCTACATGTTTTGTGAATTGTAACCCTTTCATCGGGAGGAACAAGAATAAAATCTAGGTAGAGTAATGGGATAACTTGGACAAAACTCATTATTGTGTTCCTCAAACCATTCTTGAGTTCATAAGATGAGGCCACCTTCTTCCATTGCTCCTGCGGTCAAGTTCTGATGCTTACATGCTCATTTTAGGTGCTTTTGACTATAGACATGGGTCAGCATAAGTACCCTGACTGGTCTGTGGTTACACAGTTCATACTAAAAAAAATGCAATGCACTGTGTGTTCTGAGAACTTCTGCTGCTGGTTCTTGAAGACATCACATGACAAAACAGACATGGAGCAGGGCCAGGACGCCGAGACATCATGATTGCCAGTTCACACTTGCAGTCCATGACAGGTCTGGAGGTGAATGGTTATACATAGCTGAGGGTGTCGGGCAGGCACTCTTCAAATGTGAGTGGAATGCAAATAGTCTTTTAACAAGCCTGTGAGATATTTTTTTATGCTATGTAAGTCTCCTTCCTTATTCTTTGTCTTTCCCATGATATGCTATAATCTGTAAGAGAAAATTGTGATTGTTGACCTTTTTGGAGAGTGTGTTCCTACAGTTGATCTATCCAGTTATTCATCTGGTGAGTCCAATTGGGAGAAAGTGGTGAAGAATTCACATATTGATTACGTTTTTTTTTGTTGTTGTGATAATCACATAAGGAAAGTCTGTTCACTGATTTGACATATTTTGTTTATTATTTTAATATTGATATTCATCGTTGCACATTCTTTGATCTTTTCTGCACCTTTTCTCAGCAACTTTATACTGTAGTATGTTGCATAGAGTTGATATTAAGCACTAGGGATCAGCCGAACACCCCCCAGTTTTTTTTTTTCAGTTACTTTTATCTGTATTGCCGGGACCCGACAATTCATTATAGCCGCAAGTAGTTTTAAATTACTTTTTTTCCTTTAGAAATATCATTTTGTGCAGGGACTGTTATAAACACGGGAAACATGCTCTACTTTACAGGCATACTAAAAACACCCCCCAGGTATGAAATTTAAAGGAATATTTCACTTTTATTTTTTTTACTTCAAGCATTATTAAAATCACTGCTCCCGAAAAAAAAACCTATTTTTTAAAACTTTTTTTTTGTAATTAATACATGTCCCCTGGGGCAGGACCCGGGTCCCCAAACACTTTTTATGACAATAACTTGCATACTAACTTTTAAAATGAGCACTTTTCCTATAGACTTTTAAAGGGTGTTCCGTGGCTTTCGAATTTCTATGCGAACACCCCAAATTGTTCGCTATTCGGCAAACGGGGGAACAGCCAATCTTCGAGTCGAACTCATGTTTGACCCGAACATAAAGCTTATCCCTATTATGCACTAGCATTTTATAGATATTGCATATTGAATTGGTTTAACAGACATACATGTACACATGTAAATGTTGAACAATTGGTTTAAAGTAAACATATATACATACAGTCCTGATCAAAAGTTTAAGACCACTTGAAAAATGGCAAAAAAATCATATTTTACATTGTTGGATCTTAACAAGGTTCCAAGTAGAGCTTCAACATGCAACAAGAAGAAATGAGAGTGAGACAAAACATTTTTTGAGCATTCAATTTAATGAAAACAACAAATAAACTGAAACAGGCTGTTTTTCAGCTGATCAAAAGTTTAGGACCACACCTCCAAAAAAAACCTAACCCCCCCAAAACAGAAATCCAACTTCCAAACATGAACTCAGTAATGAGTAGCTCTGCCATTATTGTTGATCACTTCAAAAATTGGTTTCTGCATGCTTGATGCAAGCGTTTCCATGAGGTGAGTGGGAACATTTCTCCAAGTGGTGAAGACAGCCACACGAAGGCCATCTACTGTCTGGAACTGGTGTCCATTTTTGTAAACTTCCCTTGCCATCCATCCCCAAAGGTTCTCAATTGGATTTAGATCAGGGAACACGCAGGATGGACCAAAAGAGTGATGTTATTCTCCTGGAAGAAGTCCCTTGCCCTGCGGGCATTGTGTACTGTAGCGTTGTCCTGTTGAAAAACCCAGTCGTTACCACACAGACGAGGGCCCTCAGTCATGAGGAATGCTCTCTGCAACATCTGGACATAGCCAGCGGCCGTTTGACGCCCCTGCACTTCCTAAAGCTCTATTGTTCCACTGAAGGAAAAAGCACCCCAGACGATCATGGCGCCCCCTCCACTGTGGCGCGTAGAAAACATCTCAGGTGGGATCTGCTTGTCATGCCAGTAACGTTGGAAACCATCAGGACCATCAAGGTTACACTTTTTCTCATCAGAGAATAAAACTTTCTTCCACCTTTGAATGTCCCATGTTTGGTGCTCTCTTGCAAAGTCCAAAAAAGTAGTTCTGTGACGTTCAAGGAGACAAGGTTTTTGAAGACGTTTTTTGTTTTTGAAGCCCTTCAGTCTCAGATGCCGTCTGATGGTTATGGGGCTGCAGTCAGCACCAGTAAGGGCCTTAATTTGGGTCGAGGATCGTCCAGTGTCTTGACAGACAGCCAATTGGATCCTCCGGCTCAGTGCTGGTGAATTTTTTTTGGGTCTTCCACTTGACTTTTTTGTTCCATAAGCCTCAGGATCATTTAAGAAATTCAAAATGACTGTCTTACTGCGTCCCAGCTCAGCAGCGATGGCGGGCTGTGAGAGACCCTGCTTATGCAGTTCAGCAACCCGACCACGTTCAAAAAGGGAGTTTTTTTGCCTTTGCCATCACAACGTGAGACTACCTGACAGAGAATGACAATAAATCCACATCTTTGCACAGATTTGGCCTTTTAAAGGCATGTGGTCCTAAACTTTTGATCAGCTGAAAAACAGCCTGTTTCAGTTTATTTGTTATTTTCAATTAATTGAATGCTCAAAAAATGTTTTGTCTCGCTCTCATTTCTTCTTGTTGCATGTTGAAGCTCTACTTGGAACCTTGTTAAGATCCATCAATGTAAAATATATTTTTTTGCCATTTTTCAAGTGGTCCTAAACTTTTGATCAGGACTGTATATACACATGTTATAATTTGTAGTATTCACTATTTCAGTTTGCAAAGATTTTTGTGGATTAGCGCTAATCTTGTCACTTTACACAGGAACAAGAAGCTGTTCCACAAAGACCCTGTCAGGAAGGGCATGCCAGTAGACAACATGATTCCTCTAGGCGGGCTTCTGTGTCTCTTTACAGGCTAGCTAATGTTTCCTCTCATACACGTAGGTATTTGGCCAAAACTTTTGTGCAATGCATATTGGCACTCGCACTATGTTTTTTATCTTATGTTTTCCTCGGTCCACATGAATACTTGTATGGAGGCTTCTCTGAGAGTCCAGATTCGCACATCAGTTCTCTAAGATCATAGCGTTTTTGACCCCTAGACTGCAAAGCTGAGGGTCCATTAACTCTGGTGAGTGGGGTCACAAGATGGGAGCGTGATGTTTTGAAAAATCCTATTTTGGAAATCCTGCTTTGAAAAATCCTATTTTGAATCAAGAACTCATCACTTTTTTGGAGCACTTAGCACTTTATTTGTCATATATAGATTTTGATAAATAGTTTACAGCACATTGCCACTTATTTTGCGCTAGCGCTTTTAATTCATGTATTTGTTCATCCACCAAACTGCCTGCTTTTCTGAAGACTATTGATGACTCCCCTGCCTTGCCTGAATACCAGCTCTGCTACTCGCAAGACCTACAGGCACTCATACCACTCTGCACGCATGCGCCTTCTTCACACTACCAGGGGTCCCGAGTCAGAGGTGTAAGAGGGGCCTTCTTCATTATTTCAGACTCTGCTACCAGTTACGTGATAGACCCTGTTCAATGGTTAAAAAATATGGTCCTGGGCAAAATAGCAGATACAAATCGTTCAATGTATGTGCTATACAATTCACAACGAAATTGCCCAACATTGTTTTAAGTATGAAAACGGAAGCCTCAGGGGTAAAGTAGATTAGTATTGTAGTGGGAGGTACCATCATCCTTGGGATCAAGATATAGGGTACTTGAGTCTGAGGTCCCCGAACCAAAGAGCCAAGAGGGAGCAAAAGGGGGCCAATTAGGACTGGTACCGAGACAGTCCTAATTGGCCCCCTTTTGCTCCCTCTTGGCTCTTTGGTTTGGGGACCTCAGACTCAAGTACCCTATATATTGTTTTAAGTATGAGTCTAGGTCTGCTTTATGGACAGCTGGACAGGAAAATAATATAAGAGCTGCCATTTCCACCTTCTCTTTGGAGCCTAAGTTACAAGGTTGTCACCCTTTTCCAAACTGTACTCCTTGATAACCTAAAAATAAATGTTTTTATGTCCTGACACTGCAGTGGCAGCATTCTCAGTTCAGTGGCTTAGTAAGTAGTAAAACAAAGGTGGGGATTAGGATCCCATTGAGAATATCTATGAAATGGTTTACATTTTCACATGACTATATCATCAGTGAATAAGTGTTACTTAACAGAGTACTTAAACTGCAAATGCCTTTCTCGTGGAAACAGTAAAAATATGAATTTCAAAGACAATGAACAAATTGCTACTATTTTTCTGAATATGGTGATTTTATGGTAAGGATGGTTAACTGATTTACTGCATCTAGTGCTACAATGATAAGTGATATTGTTATGAAGAAATACATCAATAGATGAATAGCTCCTTCATCTCGTATGTCTTAATGGACTGTAAAATACAATCTTTTTTCCGATCCAGACTTTACTTTAAACTCAACATTATATACAGATAATTATACATACAGTTAAACAGGACTTTTGGACATGAATGAGGCTTTGTGTAAGTAAATACATAAGGTTGCAATATAAAGATCGGCAGACGATTTTATTCATCTAAGGTTCAGCAGTCATTGTATGCCATGTAGGCAGATAGTATCAATTCCATTGACAGATGATAGACCTCATACATACTGTACATATTTGAATTGTAGCTGTTTGCCAAGATTTATACTCTAAATCCTATTTAGAATGCTCTGAAGCTTAGGGCCAAATCCTCAAAAGAGATACGACGGAGTAACTGCTGTTACTCCGTCGTATCCCTGGTCCTAACTATGGAACTGATCCACAGAATCAGTTTCCCATAGTTAGGACGAAGATCCGACATGTGCAATTGAATTACACTGTCGGATCTTAGGATGCAGTACCGCATCCGCCGCTGGGGGCATTTTGCGTCGAAATGCCGCCTCTGGTATGCAAATTAGAACTTACGGAGATCCACGAAGCTTTTCAGCTTAGTTTTTTCTCCGTAAGTTTTATTTTGCAAACGCAAAATTAGGGCTGCTTTTACAAGGTGTAAACTGTTTACACCTTGTAAAAACAGACCTTTCTTAAATGTTAAAACATTTTTTTGGCGCCGTATCTTTTTTTTTACCCGACGCAACTTTATTGTCCCGTCGCAATCCACAAAGCCCGACGTAATGTAATTTCGCGCTATGCACGTCGGGAAAATGACGTCACGAGCGCGCCTCATTTAAATGGGAATCGCCCCCTGGAGAAGAGGAACGCCTTGCACCGGCCGGATTTAAGTTACACCGCTCAAAATTTCTAGGTAAGTGCTTTGTGGATCGGGCACTTAGTTAGAGATTTTGCAGTGGTGTAACTTAAATGGAAAAAGTTACGTTGCGCCGGGTTTTTGAGGATTAGGCCCTTAGTTTCTGGTTAAACTTAGTCCTACCAGATAAGACATTCAGTAACATCAGCACATGCAAAGAGGCCATTGCCATAAACCTTTACTAAAGTGGAACTCAAGTTTTGAGATTTGTCAGAAGGTTTTGACAAGTACTTAAGATTTGTGTTTGAAGAACTATGGCCTTTGCTTAAAAACATGGCATTGAAACAATTCATAGCAACAATTTACAAACCACCATTATTTATGGATGCTATAATTAGCCAAAATAACAGGTTAGAAATTAGCTGGACTCACCACTAAAGGTTTCTATCAGGAAACAATATGGATGCACGCAACACTAGGATATGTAGTACATACATTGCTTCTAGGGTAAAATCACTGGGGATGATTTACTAAAATTGGAGAGTGCAAAATCTGGTGCAGCTGTGCGTGGTAGCCAATCAAAATACTTGAACCTTATTGGTTTCTTTGCAGAGCTGCACCAGATTTTGCACTTTCCAGTTTTAGTAAATCAACCCTGATTTTTATTTTTTTTTAATTTTGTCATGCAGTATTTCATGCTACTGTATAAACACTTTAAGAAGAAACCTAAAACTATGAATTAAGGCAATCTTAAGGCAGTTGATTTTTTTTTTATATAAGCTATTGGCGTTTTCAGCACTTTGCAGTGATAATGATCAACATTTGTCTTGAAATACAGATAGCCGAAATTTACAGTAGCTCCTTGTACATTCAATTTAGATATGTTTATGCTTAATATGCTTGCTATAAGCTAATCTTGTTGTAGTATTATGGCTATAATAAGAGAATAGCATACAACAGCACAATGGGTGTAAGACTAATGAATTATGTTTAGGCATTCTAAAGAGTTTGGTATTGTGTTCTACAGTAGATATTTAATCAGTAAAGGAAACCTATTAATGTACAGAGGATAACAAGATCAGTGTAACTAATAATGAGATGACTAATTTGTTAAGCGTTAACTTTGCAAATATGATGACTCATATAAAGTCAGACTTTTTCATTTTATATTATTACTGCCATGTTTTCTTACTGATAAGCCTTTCAGTGAACATTATGTGTAAAATGACACTTCAATTTTTATAGATCATTAGGTTCAATATGCTAGTGACTTACTGATTACTGCTGTAATAGTTTGTCAAGGTCAGCCACTGTTTTCACAGTAGATATATCAATATGACCGTTGTCATTGTATTTATTATTAAAATATATCAAGTAAAGTCCAACTTTAATTTTATTTTTAGTGTAAGGTATAGTGAGAAACAATTTTAAAGCTACCTCTGTTCCAACAAGGAAAATTCCCTTATCGTACTGTTGTCTGGCCTGTCAACTGGACAGAAGGTAAAGGTAAAGGTAAAATGAAATCATCATTATGGGAAAACATACATTAAGGTGATTGCAAAGGAAAACATTTTTTTTCATAATAAGCATCCTTTACCTGCAGACATTCCTCTTTTCACTTCCTCATTGTTCGTTTTTGCTCAGAAGTTTCTCTATTTCTTCTCTGTTCTGTTCACTTCCTGCTTGTCTGATTGTTACTCACCACCGTGAAGGGAGGCTTTACTGCGGTGGTCAGTGACGTGCTCGCCCCCTCCTGGGAACTACATCTGTGCGGCAGGAGACTCTACGTGTTAGAGACTTCAAGGAGGTGTGAATTACTGGGCGTGCTGCAATTCATACTGGGAAATGTAGTTCTTATATGAATGAGGGCCGAAAACCATGAAGTGAATGAGAGAACAGAAACTAGAAGGTGATAGAGATGAAGGAATTTAATAGGTATTTACTGTTTTTTTTAACAGAATCATTACACTATTCTGTCTGTCTACCTTGCAGACATTAATTTTAGGCAATTTTTTTTTCCTTTACAACACCGTTAACCACTTAACTCCCGGACCATATTGCTGCCCAAAGACCAGAGCACTTTTTGCGATTCGGCACTGCGTCGCTTCAACTGACAATTGCGCGGTCGTGCAACGTGGCTCCCAAACAAAATTGGCGTCCTTTTTTCCCCCACAAATAGAGCTTTCTTTTGGTGGTATTTGATCACCTCTGCGGCTTTTAGTTTTTGCGCTATAAACAATAGCGACAATTTTGAAAAAAAAAAAAATATTTTTTACTTTTTGCTATAATAAATATCCCCCAAAAATATATAAAAAAACATTTTTTTCCTCAGTTTAGGCCAATACGTATTCTTCTACATATTTTTCGTAAAAAAAATTGCAATAAGTGTTTATTGATTGGTTTGCGCCAATAAAAAGTTATAGCATTTACAAAAATAGGGGGTATTTTTTTTTTTTTTTTTTTTTTCCAAAAACATTTTTATTGATTTTTCTTTGTTACAAAACATGCATAAGAATGAAAAATTGACATTGCGTACAATAGAAAAAGGGGCATACATAGTATATTACATTAAGGCATCCAACCTGCCGAAAAGGGGTTGTCATGGTTGTCACCAGAGCATGCTTACCGAGCAAATACCAAGAGGAATAACTTAGCTCTGGGGATAGGATGTCTAGGGTCAGGGCTGTATTTCTACCGTTGTAGCATGTATGAAAGGTTGGGTAAGAGGAGCATAGGTAGAGAGGAAAAAGAGTAGTAGAAGAGGAGAGGAGAGGAGAGGATGAGGATGGGTATGGAATAAGTAAGTAAGGAGGAGAGGAAAAGATGGATCATCCGGGAGATAACTAGATGCGCATCTCCACAAGGGGGGACTTTAGCTATCTTAACATGAGAGAAGGATACTGCATATAAAACGAGAAACTTCATACAAAGTATCAGCAAGACTCACGATCCTATATCCTGAAAACACATAGAAATGCAAAAAGCCATGAGACGTAAATTTGTATATTCTGGAAGGGGAGGAGTTTGGGATGGTGAACAGTCAAGAAACTGGGTGGTCAGAGAGGGATCCAGGTCCAGCACGTGATTTATTCAAATACTCAAAAGGACTGATTGATAAGGCCAGGCGTTCAGATGTAGACAATGTGAGGTGAGCAAAAAAAGACCATTTCGCCTCAAAGACGTCCCTTGATTTCAGAGGGTTGTTGTATAAGTCCAAGTTTTCCCTGTATAACAGGGATTTTAAGCACTCAATCACTGCAGCAAGAGAGGGCGGGGTGGCAGCAATCCATTGGGCCATGATGGTTCTACGCGCCAACAATAATGTAGTAAGAGTCCAGTTGCGGAGGCCATGAGGGAGATGGTTGTAGACTATAGAGCGGTTCGTAACCTCGGGTGGACATCCAAACATTAACAGTTTAGGTTCTTTTTCCAAAAGGCAGCCAGATACTTTGTATATAAAGCCTACCACCTTTGACCAAAAAATACTAATAGCAGGACAGTCCCATAAACGATGGAATAAAGTAGGTTTGTGTTTTAAGCACCAAGGGCAGGCAGGGCCTATATCTGGAGAACGAGTGATGGAAAAGGGGTAATATGCTCTATGCATTATCTTAAATTGCGTTTCTCTCCAGGATTCATTGGGTGTGAGAGCCCTGGTGAGTCTATAGCCCCGGACCATGTCTTCCACCGCAATTGAGGTTGGGAGGACCAGAGACCAATTGGCCATGGAAGTGTCACTCAGAGGTTTAGCAAACCGCACATTCAGAGGGGAATATAAGTCTGATATAGAGTATCTATTGCCAGCTATCAATGCGTCTAGGAAGGACGGTTGGAACCTGATAGATTTTTTGGGGCACACTTTACCTACAAAATCAACATATTGCATAACCGACAAAAATTGCCCTAATGGCAAAGAGAATTCCAAGGACAGTTGAGTCAGGGGTTTAGGGGAGCCTGATGATTCATGGAACAGAGAGCATACTTTTGTTAAGCCCTTTTCTTTCCATTTAGAGTAGGGTTCATAGCGAAGACTGGGTGTGAACATAGGGTTACCCTGAATCGGCAGATGGGTGGAGACATGGGGGGACAAACCCAGCCTTTTCCTCACTTCCCTCCAGGCCACCAACGTATCTCTGAACAGTAAATTTTGCTTAATAGAGTTGGGAAGGCTCTGGAGGGAACCATGAAGGAGTGCAGCCATGTCTACCGGAAAGATCATGGCTGACTCCAAGTCATAGTTGGAGTAGCGAGAGGAGGATCGTATCCAATCTATTCCAATTCTCAACAGGCAAGCTAAATTGTATAATCTCAAATTTGGAAGGCCTGCTCCGCCCTCGCCCTTCGGGAGATATAGCTTGGTCAATGCAATTCTCGGCCTGCCCCCTCTCCAAATGAATTTGGAAATGGCTGTATTTATGGTTTGGACATCCTTATGCTTCAAAAGCAAAGGCAATGTCTGTAGAGGGTAAAGCAGGCGAGCAAAGCTTACCATTTTGAACAATGCGCATCTCCCAAAGAGCGAAAGCGGGAGATCCGCCCAAAGCTCCAGCTCACCAACTATCTTTTCTATCAGGGGTGGGTAGTTTAGACAATAAAGAGAGGATGGTTCCCTACCTATCTTTAGCCCCAAATACGTGATATAGCTGTGAGCGATCCGAAGGGAGGAATTTTGAGAGAGACTTTGGGGAGGGGTATATAGCCCCAGAGGAAGGATTTCGCTTTTAGAAAAGTTTATTTTTAGCCCCGAACATTTACGAAAGGAATCGAAGATATTCTGGATGGCCGGGACATCGGTTCGCGGGGAAGTGGAAAAGATAAGTATATCATCAGCGAAGAGAGCCACTCTCATGTCCTCGTGTCCGAAGGTCACGCCATGTAAAAGGGGAGTAGTGTTTAGAAGACGTGAGAGAGGCTCTATGGCAAGATTAAAAAGTAAGGGAGAAAGGGGACATCCCTGCCTTGTGCCCTTGTGGAGCCTGAAGGGGGGTGACTGTATCCCAGCTGCCGTTACTGTGGCAGAGGGTGTTGAATACATGTTATGAATGAATGTATTGAAAGGACCCACTAGACCAAAACTGTGCATCACCAGGGATAACCAACGGAAGCTAACGTTGTCGAACGCCTTTTCGGCGTCCAACGTGATGATAGCTACTTCTCGTGAGGGATGAGCTTGTGCAAAGTCAAGTGCCACCATTACTTTACGAATATTGGCAGAAGCAGAGCGTCCTTTAGTGAAACCCGATTGTGCTTTATGTATAATGGAGGGCATTATGTCGCCTAGCCTTGATGCTACTATTTTAGAGAGTATCTTGGAGTCTACGTTAAGTAGGGAGATGGGGCGGAAAGAGCCAGGGTCCAGGGGGTCCTTGCCCTTCTTAGCTATGAGTTTAATATTTGCCAGATGGCCTGTTGGGAGATATGGTCCTCCGCTCCAGATATGGTTGTATACAGACAGTAGCGTTGAAGCTATTTCCTCTTTCAGTAACTTATAGAATTCGGAAGAATACCCATCTGGACCCGGGGCCTTCTCCGCAGAGAGTCCACCTATGGTGAGGACGATTTCTTCCAAGGAAATAGGGGCGTTCAGATGGGCCAGCATGTCAGGGTCTACTCGTGGGAGAATAACACTATCTAACCAGTCCTGAGCCAAGCTTTCGTCTACAGGTTCCAAGCTATATAACCGGGTGTAAAACTCCTCCAACGTTTTGTTAACGTCTTTTGGTTCTATGGACATCGAGCCGTCCGGGTTGCGGAGCGCCGCTATGTGTGTCGGGGTGTACGAGCCTTTAGTTAGCCTTGCGAGCAACTTTCCGGCTTTATTGCCAAATTTATGGTAGTGGAGTTGAGAAGCAGAAAGCTTCATTAACTCCACCTTCTCTGCCCATGTGTCAAAACTGTCCTTAGCTTCCTTCCAGGCAGTTAAGTTCTCCTCCGTGCGGCTTGAGTTTAAGCGCGTTTGGGCCATTCTTACTTTGGTGCTAGCATCTTGAAATTTTTTACGCGCGTCCTTGGTGTATGCTGAAGTAAATGATATAATTTTTCCCCTTAAATAGGATTTGCCTGCCTCCCAAAATAGGTTCGGGTCAGTCACATGTTGACTATTGGTATAAGCATATTCAGTCCAAGCCTCAGTAAGCATCTTTTTGAAACTATCCGTCCGAGTCAGGTAGGAAGGGAACCTCCAAAGCCTAATCCCTGGGCCAGTTTTGGGGATGTGCAGAGAGATTGAAATAGGGGAGTGGTCGGAGATCACTAAGTCATGTATATCAGTGAGGTGGATCCTAGGGAGAAGAGAAGGAGTGCAGAGGAGATAATCCAGCCTAGCAAAAGAGCCGTGCACTGGTGAGAAGAAGGTATATTCTTTGTCTAGCGGGTGATGCAGTCTCCACACATCTACCAGGTCAAGAGCCTGGACCATGTGAGAAAAATGCGTTGGACGCACTTCGCGGGTCGTGGATGTGATAGGGTGTGTGCCAGATCTATCCTCTTTATCACAGAAGGTGGAATTAAAATCACCTCCTATAAGGTGTGGAACGTCGCCATCCGCCGCTAGAAGAGGCGTTAGTTTAGTGAAATAAGCTTGGTCGGGGGAGTTGGGAGCATAGATATTGGACAGCTTGAAGATCCCCGAAGGGAGCTTGAGTTGCACAGTAATCCGTCTACCCTCCCTATCTCCATCGACCGAGAGCACCTCACAAGTCAAATTTTTGTGAAGTAAGATAAGTGTGCCTGCCTTTCGGCCAGCAGAGGCCGAACCTAGAACCCTCCCCACCCATAACTTTTGCATACGGAAGAAATCGTTTTCTCCCAAATGAGATTCCTGAAGTAACGCAATGTCGGCTCCAAGGCGTTTCAAGTGCCTTAGAATCTTCATGCGCTTAGCAGGTGACCGCAGCCCCTTCACGTTCCATGATATTATCTTGACTTGGGCCATTGTGTGTAATAAGTGAGGTTACCTGAAAGCAGGTGCAATCGCACGTAGTGGAGTTGGTGCTGACCTTGTGTATCGCGAGGGTATGTGGTGAGTCCTGCCCTTAGAAAATTCTGTAGATGGAGCCATCCTCTTTTTAAGGAAAGGGGTGAAGTTAAGGGGAGAGAGAAAAACATAAAAAAAAAACAAGTTAGAAACTAAAATAACATCCATAAAACGAGACTTCTCTTTTTTCCACATGCACTCCCACCACCGGTCGTGCCGCCAGCCCACGAACATGGGGCATATATGAATCCGACAGTGTCCCCTCAAGTATGCAACCTAAACATAAAACATAAAAGCACCAATGTATTAACATGTACATAGCCTCCCCGGCCGCAACCTGGGGGGAGCCCAGTAGCTAGGGGGGTATGGCAATGCCCCCTTAAGAGGACAATGTCGGAGCATAGAGGCAATTAAACAGTAAAACAATGAACATATTATAGGAGTTGGTGGTTGGTAGCCGTACCGCGACTTAAACTATTTAAGGATAAACTAGGGCATGTTTAGAGCAATTCAGCACTAAGGGCGTTGTGGCTAGACTGAAGGGAAGAAACAACTCAAGTACTGCCGACAGTTAAGTCTAAGTAGCAACTATAGGGCCAGCGCCTATGAGTCTGTGCAAGAAAGGCTCCGTAAGGCCTTAGGAGAGCCAAAAGAGGCATGCCAACCCCCCCAAAAATGAAAAATAAAAAGAAAAGAAAATGCTGTTCTCTATGCCTTCATTCATCCGGAATCTTGTTGCCCCGAAGCAGATGTATGCTTGAGTCGTTTAGGTGGGTCTTTCCTGGGGCTTCTCTGATCTCTGGGGCCTTGTTTTACCTTGTCTGCGTACGAGCCCGACGGCGATCGATCAGCCCCAAGCGATTGTAGGTATGAGCGGGCCTTGTCAGGTGACTGTAGGGAAAGCTGGTCTCCATTCGGGGCTTGGAGGCGTAGAATAGCGGGGTATGCCAAAGTAAAACGGATTCCTTTCTTGTAGAGTTCCGCGCAGATGGGTTGGAACTCCTTGCGTTTCCGAGAGACTTCTATGGAGTAATCCGCAAATATCAGCAACTTGTGGCCATCAAGCTCCGCCGAGCGTGCCTTGCGGAACCCTTGCAGGACATCCATACGATCAGCATAATTTAGGTAGCGCGCAATAACAGGTCTAGGCCTGGTGCGATCTTCCGTCATGGCTCCTACGCGGTGCGCTCTTTCTACGACGCACTTGCGGCCTAGGCCCAGTGATTCGGGGAGGGTGGTGGAACAAATGTCCAGCAAAGAGCCTGATTTATAGGATTCAGGAAGGCCAATAATCCTCAGATTGTTCCTTCTGGAGCGGTTCTCCAGGTCCTCCATGCGGTCATGTAGGTGTTGTTGGTCCTGTATGAACCGCTCCATGGCCCCATTAATGCTGTATTGGTCGTCTTCCATCGAAGATATCCGCTGTTCTGCATTGGATAATCGCGTTGAATGTTCTCCCAATTCTTTGCGGAGCTGTTGCATGCCCGTTGCCACTGCTTTTTCCACAGCCGCTGTGATGGAGGGCGAAAGCAGAGCCGCCACCGCCTTAGCGATCCTTTCATGGGTATTGTCCTGAGCGGCATAGCCCAAGTGGCTGGTAGCCACAGTGTCCATGTCCTCATGTGGCATGTTGCCCTGGATAGGGCAATCGGGCTCAAGATGGGGCTGAGTGGTCTGAGGAGGGAGATTGCCTCGTGTCGCGGCCGCCATATTGGCTGCAGCCAATGCGTCCGCCGGGACCTCCGGAACAGCAGAGTCCCTGGCCGTCCGTGGCTGAGTAAGGTACCGCTCCATGCTCCGTTGTTGGGGCGATGAGTGGGCGCTGTCCGGGGCTTGAATCTGGGGCAGCGTCGGGGCTTTATAAGCTGAATTGTTTGCGGGCTGATCGGAGCCTCCGGTGTTCACGTCCTCTGCATGTGGCGCTGGAACCGGAAGTAAAATAGGGGGTATTTTTATGGCATTTTTATTAATATTTTTTTTACTAGTAATGGCAGCGATCAGTGTTTTTTCGGTACTGTGACATTATGGCGGACACTTCGGACACTTTTGGGACCATTGGCATTTTTATAGCGATCAGTGCTATAAAAATGCATTGGATTACTATAAAAATGCCACTGGCAGTGAAGGGGTTAACACTAGGGGGTGGGGAAGGGGTTAAGTATGTTCCCTGGGTGTGTTCTAACTGTAGGGGGGTGGACTCACTAGGGGAAATCACTGATCTTCTGTTCATACATTGTATCAACAGAGGATCAGCATTCCCCCCCCTGACAGGACAGGGAGCTGTGTGTTTACACACACAGCTCCCGGTCCCTACTCTGTAACGAGCAATCGTGTGTGCCCGGTGGCGATCGTGCCCGCCTAGTGGCCTGCGCGAGAGCGACGTTATATAACGTGCTCTCGCGCAGGAAAGCCGACTTGCCGCCGTAAAACGACAGTGGGCGGTCGGCAAGCAGTTAAGGAAATCATGATACAAATATAAAGTTAGTATTGAAAACAGAAGTATTAAAACCAGTTGCACAGGGCCCTGTGTTGAATTTTATATAATCAGTCCAATGTACAGTATATTTTATTTTTTAAATGTGGTATAACATTATATACTTTGGAATGTCGTATATCCTTATTTCCAAACTAGTTATTTAAATTTGAATATTTTTGAAGCAACCTCTGCTTTATCAGAAAAGTATTGGTTTCTTTTTAAAGACTTTTAATTTCTTTACTGTATTTTTTTAATTTTGCATAAAGTTCTTTATCAATCAATAACTGTGTTTATAGAATCTTTAAAAGTGAAGGCCAATGTATAGACCTGTAAGCAAACAGTAGATTCTTAAAATTACAAAGCTCAGACATGGATCAGGAATTAGCACCTGGATGTAAGGAGCTGGATGTTATTCTCAAAACCAGAATATGATGTCCCAGAATACAGAATTTCTGGAATGAGGTGCGGGAAATAACACAAAGGTTTAGTGAAGGGGAGTTACCGGGGGAGTGGACATTCTATCTGTTACAGGAATCAGACATTACGGTTAGACGGTATAAGAAGCTGGTAATTTGTCACCTTTTAAATGCAGCAAGAGCCTGTATTCCAGTAATGTGGAAGCAGACTTAGCCCCCATCAGCAGGGATGTGGCTTAAAAGAGTAGAAGACCTGAATAAGATGGAGGATTTGGTCTGGACATCTCGGCAGAAACGGGGGATCTACCTGGAGATGTGGGCAGAATGGAATCAATTTAAAAGCTCAGAGGAGGGGAAAACTTTAATAGACATAAATTTGTAAACTAATGAGACCTGGAGATAGTGGGCCTGGGGAGAGAGAGCGGTTGTCTATGAGGGGTGGGGGGGGCTTTTTTTTTGTTTATTTTGGGGTAGGTGGAATAGGATAAGCAGAGGTTAAACAAGCCATAAGAAGAGACGGAGAGAAAGCCCCCCTGCCGTGGAGGGGACAAGGGGATGCCCTCACGGGGGGGGGGGGGGGACTAGAAGCCCCAACGTGTATATTGGGGTATGTGAAGGACTATGAAGTATAATAGTATGAGTAGGAGGGGGCTAATGACGATTATTATTAGGTAGATTTTGTTGTCAGGAAAAGGTATATTACATATAAAGGTAGAGGAAGTTACATGATGTAGGAATTGTATAGAATGAATACCTGTATATATCTGTAATGAAATGTTTGCTTCCTCTGCTGTCATTTGTTTGTTTTAAAATCAAATAAAGGATTATATATAAAAAAATAATAATAATATGATGTTCATTGAATAAAATCCATCCTTGCGTGTTGCAATCAATCAATTTTTCTTGTATGTCCTATTCTGTCTAAAGCCTTGTACACACGGTCGGACATCAAACAAACTTTCCCTTGGATTTTTGTCCGAAGGGAGTTGTCCGGTCACACCTATAGCATACACACGCTCGGACTTTCCTGCAAACTTTTCTAAAGCTTTCCCAACATCACATGGTTTTTCTGCTCTTTTCTTTTCTTTACCGCCACCCTTTGGTTAACTTCTGCTATTGTTGGTTGATTTTAACATTGGTTCTGAGCATGCGTATTTGCACTTTGTACAAAAGTCCGATGGCTTGCTGTGCACACGGTCAGACTAGGCACCATCGGACTTTTGTTGACGTAAAGTTTGTCCGTTTGCAGACCGAACTTTTTGTCCGATGAAACCCGAAAAAGTTGGTACACACGATCGGACAAATTTGAAAACTTGCAGATTTTGAAGTTTGTTGGCAAAAAGTCTGACCTTAACACTGATCAAATAGACAGGAAATGGGGAGATTTCTCATTTGAGCTCTACTGCCTGTTAAATAGAATGAAAGCAATGAGAAATAACCAGAAGGAAACACAAAGAGTAACAGAAAGTTGACAGTATATATTATATGGCATATGGAATAAGACTGAAAGTTAATAGAGACAGATATGTCAAAAATTTTATTTGAGAGCTTTCCTGAGGGAAATATCTGCAATGAAAGCATTACCTGTGGAGCATTTTGTAAAGATATGTTTTGGCTGATGGTCAGTTGTCCTAACTAAGCGGTGGTCACAGATACAACTTGAAACACACTATATGTATCCCTCACAGTAGCCAACTGTGATGAGAAGAAAAACTTGGAAGAGGGAAAACCGTTCCAACAAGGTCCATCTAAAATTTTTAGGCAGAGTTTGCAGAATGCCATTGCAAGGCATATACCACAACAAATCAGGATTTTGGAAAAGCTATATCCCATAAAAGTTTCTGAGTGGTTTTAAAAAAAGTTAAATTCAAAAGTTTGGGATAGACTTGCTCTTTTAGGAACACCTTTAATTTTCTTAAGATTGTCAATTTGTAGGAAAGATAGCAGCTCCAAGATCCTGACTGGTTTGGGCCAGGCTATGGTACTCTGCATTGTTGCATGTATTGGTAAGAAGCATCTATTTTTTGGTAATTTAATAGAAACCAACATTATGTGAAGGGACAATGCATTTATTGTTTATTTTCAAGTTTTTGGTTTATGTTCAAATGAATTGGTAAATCTACTTCATCATGAAGGCATATTTTTTTTAGTTATTATCATTTGCTTTGAGCTACTATATGGAAATGGCTCTGGAAAAGAGGCACAATCAGCTTCATTCAAAGGTTCCCACAACGCTTGGCAGATTTTTTAATTAACTTTCTAGTGCTTTCATGGGCCGCCAAGTGAATGTTTCATTAAACAGCATACTTGACTTTGCAGCCTTAGTGAAGTGTTTCAAATAAAACTTTCTTGTGCAGATTCTTAGTCTTATTTGATAAAAACTGTGACTTATTATTAAATTCTGAATTAACTTAGCAAATACACCTACTGTGAGAAGGCATATTTACTAAGTTCTAGCTGAAAGTTTAAACTGTTGTTAGCCACATTTCAGAGTGTGGTAGGACTCATTACTGGTTACTGTGTAGACAAGTATTAAGTCAAAAAGGAGAATATGGGAAAATCAACTTTGTGCTGGGATACTACTTCTTTACAAAGTGTTAATCATCTGTTTGCAGCTTCTACACTTGCATCTTTTATTGAGATTGGGGGTTTATGTTATAAGAACACATGCATACAAACTATATTATGTGACATTCATAATTAAAGCTGATCTTAAGGTTATCTCTTCTTTAGAAAATCTACATCTTTAATTATGAAATAAATCTACTTAAATTCCCCAAATTTATAATTAAATCTACAGTTATGTGACATGCTGGTTTCAGAGGCTTCTTTCTTCGGGTTTGTGGTATGGGGAATTCGTTTTCAGGTGCTCACATTGCTCACTAGGGAAATGGACACTTTCTATCAGCTGTAAGAAGAGGTAATCTGTGGGGTTCTCGAAGACCTGAAATGGCAGCATCATGACACAAGGCTGCACTGCAATTCCCATACTGCATGATGTGGTAACATGCAGTAAAATGCATGTTTTACTGCATATACTACAATATGTGCACATATGTGAAAGTGGCCTTAGCCACTTCAGCCCTGGAAGATTTTACCCCCTTAATGACCAGAGCATTTTTTGCAATATGGCACTGTATCGCTTTAACTGACAATTGCGCGGTCATGCAACGTTGTACCCAAACAAAATTTATGTTCTTTTTTCCCACAAATAGAGCTTTCCTTTGGTGGTATTTGATCACCTCTGCGGTTTTTATTGTTTGCCCTATAAACAAAAAGACCGTAAATTTTGGGAAAAAAATATATATTTTTTACCTTTTGCTATAATGAATATCCCCCAAAAATATATAAAAAAAAAACAAATTTCTTCCTCACTTTAGGCCGATATATATTCTACATATTTTTGGTAAAAAATCATAATAAGCGTATATTAACTGGTTTGTGCAAAAGTTATAGCATCTACAAAATAGAGGATAGATTTATAGCATTTGTTTTATTTTTTACTACTAATGGCAGTGATCTTGGGACTGCAACAGCGCGGTGGACAGACCGGACACTTTTGACACTATTTTGGGATCATTGACATTTATACAGCGATCAGAGCTAAAAATAGCCACTGATTACTGTGTTAATGTCACTGGCAGAGAAGGGGTTAACACTAGGGGGAGACAAAGGGGTTAACTGTGTTCCCTCAGTGTGTTCTAACTGTAGGGGGTGGGCTACTTAGGACATAACAGAGATTACTGCTCCCGATGACAGGGAGCAGTGGATCCCTGACATGTCACTAGGCAGAACAGGGAAATGCCTTGTTTTAATAGGCAGTTCCCTGTTCTGCCTCTCCTTGCCGCAATCGCGGGCCACTGGCGGACATCGAGTCGGCGGGAGCCGGAGCTATGATGGAGGAATGTAAGGGTATGCCCTTATGCCCACCCATGCCATTGTGCTGACGTACATCATTGTTCACTGGTCATAAAGTGGTTAAAGTCTTCATTCCACCCAAAAAGACAATATTAATTTAATATGAGGGGTGGTTTCAAACAAATCCTACCTTCATATCTTTATCAACAGATTTCCATAAATTTACATTTAATGATTAGGTCTGGATGGTTCTGCTATAAATGACTAGAGATTTCCTATAACACAGCAAAACAATTGAAAGTTGCCTGTGTTGCTTTAGAGTTAAAATGTTATCATCTGTATTATTTCCAAATTGAGTGTCAAAAGCAACACAAACTCTTCTTTTCTCATTTAATTTAGAAGGATCCAAGGCCAGGTCTTGCCAAATTCTCAACACAAATGGAAAGTGATGATTTTTTACCTATTTATATGTACACAATATTAACTCATAATATTAGCCCTCCAAGCAAAGAGGATATAAATGTGGGTATAAAGTTAATGAACCATATAAAAAAGTTTATGTTGTAAAATAAATTAAACAGGTTCCCCAAACATACAGTGTTTCAATTCAAGAAAGTAAAAAACATATTTCTTGCATATTGTATTGTTGAAAAAAGCCTTCTGTTTTCCATTGTACCCTTTTCCTAATTTATAAACAACATATTTCATCTAAAGGCTTTCCTAAAATAACAACAGGAATTGTAAATGAGACTATATTTGAGGACAATGGACTTGATTCACTGAAGATCAGTAGGTGAAGAAATTCTATGCATTATGTATATTGTATGGCATAGTTTCTTAATTTTAAGATTCATTATTCGCATGCAAGATGTTTTCTTGTATGCAAATACACGGTAAGTATGAGAGAAACAAATAACACTGCACCTAAAATCATTTTAACCACTTAACCCCCGGACCATATTGCTGGTCAAAGACCAGAGCACTTTTAGCGATTCGGCACTGCGTTGCTTTAACTGACAATTGCACGGTCGTGCGACGTGGCTCCCAAACAAAATTGGTGTCCTTTTTTCCCCACAAATAGAGCTTTCTTTTGGTGGTATTTGATCACCTCTGTGGTTTTTAGTTTTTGCGCTATAAACCAAAATAGAGCGACAATTTTGAAAAAAAAAAAATATTTTTTACTTTTTGCTATAATAAATATCCCCCAAAAATATATAAAAAACATTTTTTTTCCTCAGTTTAGGCCGATACATATTCTTCTACATATTTTCCGGAAAAAAAAATCGCAATAGCGTTTATTGATTGCTTTGCGCAAAGTTATAGCGTTTACAAAATAGGGGGTAATTTTTTTGCATTTTTATTATTTTTTTTTTTTACTAGTAATGGCGGCGATCAGCAATTTTTTTCAGTACTGCGACATTATGGCGGACACTTCGGACACTTTTGACACATTTTTGGGACCATTGGCATTTTTATAGCGATCCGTGCTATAAAAATGCATTGGATTACTATAAAAATGCCACTGGCAGTGAAGGGGTTAACACTAGGGGGCGGAAAGGGGTTAAGTATGTTCCCTGGGTGTGTTCTAACTGTAGGGGGGGGTGGACTGACATGGGGAAATGACTGATCTTCTGTTCATACATTGTATGAACAGAAGATCAGCATTTCTCTCCCTGACAGGACCGGGAGCTGTGTATTTACACACACAGCTCCCGGTCCTCGCTCTGTAACAAGCGATCGTGTGTGCCCAGCGTTGATCGCGCCCACCGGGCACGCGCAAGGGAGTCGGGCCTGCGCGAGAGCCGACGTATAGCTACGGGCTCTCGCGCAGGGGAGCCGACCTGCCGCCGTATAACTGTTATACGGCGGCTGGTCGGCAAGCAGTTAAATTCCTATAAATTTCAAGTCTCAATCCCTGAAAAAGGTAAATCAGAAAGGATTACTATAAAAAAATATATTTTAGACTTTATATTAGTAAAATGTATGTATTAATGGGCTTTAAACTATAATTGATGACTAACTGTGTAAATAATTGCAAATACCCCAGCTGGGGGACTGAAGGTGGATTTCACCAAGAAAGTTTTAGGGCAGCAGGGATTGGGAACTTTAAAGTGGATGTAAACCCGAGTATAATATTTCCTATCATCTGTGCCCAGCCTTGCCACAAAGTTAATCCAGCTCTGAGCAATCCTCTTTTCTTTTTTCAGTGAGATAAACGGACAAACAGGAGAAAACTTTTGTACATTCTTCCCCCTTGCTGTGAATGACAGGTTATTTACATATCTCATGCACTAGCCTGAAACAGGGATTATTTTTTAATTCCCATCCCCACTTCTTTTCTGAAGTCATGTGGTTACTTTTCTGGATTTTTACTGGATGTTAGTGATCATAGCAGATTTTAGTGTAAGGGGAGTGTAGAGGTGGGTGGGGAGTCTACTGACATCATGACTCCACTCTCCGAGCTCCAGACAACAGATCCACCCACAGAAGCTGCAGTTTTTCAGTTCTTATAACAGACAGAGGGGAGACATTGACAGGTAAGGATACACGCAGGAGGCATGTATATCCTTATAGATAACCACTATGGCAGTAGTTTAGAAAGGATAAGAGTGGGTTTACATCCACTTTAAGGACACTTCAGAGTCCCTGCTTGGGAGGGTGGTTTTATTTTGTTAAGCGCTGCGCAAACTGTTGGCGCTATATAAATCCTGTATAATAATATAATGATAATTTACTGTAAAATCTCTGATTTCTTATTGGCCAAGTTTCACGAAAGTTCACTAAAGACAGGACTGTTTCACCCTTTCCTGCGCAGGCCATTTTTAATTTTTTTGCATTGTCACAATTTGAATGACAATTACTCAGTCATTCAAAACTGTACCCAAATTAATTTTATATTGTTTTTCGAGATAGAGCTTTCTTTAGGTGGTATTTACCAGCCACAAGGTTGTTTATATTTTTCTATATAAAAAATGTAAACTTTGAAAAAAAAATGTTTTTCTTCATTTTTGTTATAAAACTTTGCAAATTTAAAATGTTTTAAAATACTGTCAAGTCACCATAATAACATAGTAACATAGTAACATTGTACTGCTTGGAAGGGGGTTTGGGGGGGGGGGGGGGTTGACACTGTGAATGCTTCTGCAGTGATTATGACTGTATAAGCAATTCATTTTAACACTGTTTAGCAGCATTCATACAGTCATTTTTTACTACTGTGATCGCTGTGATTGATCACATTGATCACATGGTACAGGGCCAATTTCATTCATTTTATTAATTAGTGTTGCAGAAAAATACAACCAAAACAAGTGGTGCATTCACTGGGGTAATAATTACAGTCCAAAGTCCAAGAAAAGTTATTTAGCCTCCTGGCTAGTAGTGAGACCACATTGGGTCTGCTCAGACGTGCAGACATGTTCTATCACAGCCCATGGGCATCCTTCCCCAACAACACTGATCGTCCCAGGGAACAGACAAATTATACCCTGCTGGAAAATAAGGCCAAATGGTAAACTTTCCAATCTACCAGTTTAAACCTAAAGTACTTTATGGGACTTTGTAGGTGCTATGAAGAGCCACAACACATATATTTATAAAACATTTTTATTCTCACTTTATTTATACAAAGATTAAAAAATACATGCCATAGGTAGAGTTGGTCTGACATATAATAATCTGCATTTTTGGTTTTGGGTTTAGATATACTTCAATCCTGACCAGCTTCCAAGAGATTCTTAAAATGTATTGTTAGGTAATTTAAAAGAAATGCCTGTGATATAAGATATATCCTCATTGATTTTAAGTAAAACATTTTAAGATGTAATTTTCTGGCATCAGGTCATTTTACTTCACACTAATTAAATTTGACATCTAAGCTCAACCTTCATAAATTATGCATCAAATAAAATACACTGTTCAGTCTAACTGTAACATTCTACTGTAGTTCTGATCAAACAGAAGGGGTATTTCAGGAATCCACCATGTTTCCACAAGAACAGGTGCAATCAGGTTCATATCTGTTTTTCAATATAATATTTTCAATGTTATAAGGTGGTGCCAGGAACAATATAAGTAATGTCTGAGGAAGATCTTATAGGAAATCTGTGATCACAGCATACACTTTTTTTTTAACATTATCGTTAGCATAACAAAACAAATAGTAGTTATTTTTTACAATCCAATATAATCTTACTTGAAAAAACAAATTTCATGTTGTGAGTGCTGCCTGTCTGCTAGCCATCGCTTTTTACTGCTTCCTGCGTTCCCTCTGCTGTTTACCTTCAATTTCTAAGGACTATATATCCCATGGTACCTTGATGCCTGCAAGCAGGGATTCCTGTACTGAATCCACCTCTTGAAACTCCTCCTCTCCGCATTTCTGTAGTTTAGAAGGCAGGCTCTGTAAAATATATGACACAGCCGTGCCTATCAACAAGTCATAGTGAATACATGTCACAGAATTTGAGAAAGTAAATGTTTGGGGACTCTCACATAGTAAGTTTACAAACTTCAACATTTTCAGATTATTAGAAAAGGGCTAGAAATAATTGAAATGAAATGTGTAAACTAATATAGGATTTTACAGTTAGACCATAGATATGCTTTGACCCCCCAATTCACACATACGCGATTCCTGTGCCAGGTCCTGCATCGCATCTCCCTCGCAGGCAGTTCACACTGCCCTCTTTGAACCTCTGCAGGTGTCTATACAAAGTTAATGACAACCCCAGATCGGTTTTCAGATCGCAGTGCAAACTTTGAATTTGGTTAGGAATCAGATTGCACGGGTGTTAACACCCATGCCATCCAATTCCAGTGCAGTGAAAAAAGGTTCCTGCACTATTTTCATGAAAATCCAATGCGAGTTCTGCCATACAGCTGAACTCGTATTGCACAGACATTGCATGTGATCTGCACAGCAACGCAGTGCGAATCACATGCAATGTCTGAGACGGCATATGTGTGAACCCAGGCTAAAAGACCATAGCTCCACTGCTGGCAATAAGAACTGCTGGATTCGACTATATGGAGGTTGGAGAAATGTTGCATGTACTATTAGGAGACAGCTGAAGGCATGAAGCAAGAAGAAATCTTCACCTTATGTTGAGCCTAGACAGCCCTGACTGGCATAGAAATCACAACGTGCTTTATAGGGATAGTGCAAAAAAGGAAGCGTATTGCCACCACTATAACCCAACGCCAGAAATTGCATGGATACTGTATATAATGCACACTAAATATCACATTTTACAGCACATTAGCCACAGCAGACCTACCTTACCCTCTCCCATACCTCCAGAAAAAAGTTCCACCCACAACCAAGCCCCCCCCCCTTAACACACATGACTTTAAAGCCTGTACAAGGAAACTTAAAGGAATTGTAAAGGCAGATTTTTTTTTTTTAATCTTATGCATTCTATGCATTAACCACTTAAGGACAACAGGTTTTACCCCATTATTTTTTTTGCAATACGGCACTGCGTTACTTTAACCGACAATTGCGCGGGTGTGCGACGTTGTCCCCAAATAAAATTAATGTCTTTTTGTTCACACAAATAGAGCTTTCTTTTGGTGGTATTTGATACATTTTCAAAAAAACAACAACATTGTTTACTTTATGCTATAAGGCTGCTTTCATGCTGAGGCGCTTTACAGGCACTATAGCGCTAAAAATAGCGCCTGCATAGTGCCCGTAAAGTGCCTCGCCTCTCACCTCTCACTCCAATGTGAAAGCCTGAGGGGCTTTCACACTGGAGCTTTGCACTGGCAGGATAGTAAAAAGAAAATCCATCAAGCTGCATCTTTGCAGAGCTGCATGTAGGAGCAGTGTATTCACCGCTCCTAAAGTGCCACTGCCCATTGAAATCAACCCTTTTTCGGCCGCTAGTGGGGGTTAAAAGCGCCCGCTAGCGGCCGAAAAGCACTGCAAAAAAGACGGTAAAGCGCTGCAAAAAATAGTGGCACTTTACTGCCGACACCCCCACTGCCCCAGTGTGAAAGAAGCCTAATACATATCCCAAAAAAATATAAACGATTTATTTATCAGTTTAGGCCAATACGTATTCTGCTACATATTTTTGGTAAAACAAAAATTGCAATAGGTGTATATTGATTTGTTTGAGCAAAAGTTATAGGGCCAGATTCACAAAAGAGATACGACGGCGTATCTCCTGATACGCCGTCGTATCTCTGTGATCCGCCTGTCCTAACTATGCGGCTGATTCATAGAATCAGTTACGCATAGATAGCCCTAAGATCCGACAGGTGTAATTGACTTACACTGTCGGATCTTAGGATGCAATTCTATGCCGGCCGCTAGGTGGCGAGGCCATTTCGGTCGGCGTAGAATATGCAAATGACTAGTTACGGAGATCCACGAATGTCCGCGATGCCCGTCGATCTAAATTTACGTTGTTTCCGTCGAGATACGCGTCGTAAAATTAGGGCTACCTCCTAGGTGTTCTAAGCAATGTTAAGTATGGCCGTCGTTCCCGCGTTGAAATTTAAAACATCACATCGTTTGCGTAAGTCATCTGTGAATGGCGCTGCACACCATTTACGTTAACGTCGAAACAAATGACGTCCGTGAGACGTCATTTAGCGCAATGCACGTCCGGTAGTTTTCCTGACGGAGCATGCGCAGTACGTTCGGCGCAGGAACGCGCCTAATTTAAATGGTGCCCGCCCCATTTGAATTAGGCGGGCTTGCGCCGAGCGGATTTATGTTACACCGCCGCAAGTTTACAGGTAAGAGCTTTGTGAATCAGGCACTTACGCTGTAAACCTGCGGCAGTGTAACGTAAATGGGATACGTTACGCTGCCGTGGAGCAACGTAAATGTTTCTGAATCTGGCCCCTGGCATCTACAAAATGGGGGATAGATTTATAGCATTTATATTATTAATATTTTTTTTTTACTAGTAATGGCTGTGATCAGTGATTTTCGCTACATTGCAGCGGACAGATCGGACACTTTTGACACTTTTTTGGGACCAGTAACATTATTACAGTGATCAGAGCTAAAAATAGCTCTGATCAGCATGCTCAACAGCATGCTGACAAGCTAAGCTTGCTGGCAAGACAAGCTTTTCTACTCAGAAAATTAACTGTAAAGCCTCGTACACACGATCAGTCCATCTGATGAGATTGGTCTGAAGGATGACTGATGGTCCCTCGCGCCCACACACCATCGGTTAAATAACCAATCATGTCAGAACGCGGTGACGTAAAACACAACGACGTGCTGAAAAAAACTAAGTTCAGTGCTTCCAAGCATGCGTCGACTAGATTCTGAGCATGCATGGATTTTTAACGGATGGTTGTGCCTACTAGCGATCGGTTTTGACCTATCGGTTAGGAATCCATCGGTTAAATTTCAAGCAAGTTGGCTTTTTTTTTAACCGATGGTTAAATAACCTATGGGGCCCACACACGATCGGTTTGGACCGATGAAAACGGTCCATCAGACCGTTGTCCTCTGTTTAACCTATCGTGTGTACGAGGCCTAAGACTCAGCACAGCTTTTGTTTGATGAACCTGGAATGTGTTTAGCTGTTTTAACGTTAATTTGGCGATGTGGAAGTCTACCTTTGTGAAAGTCTCAGATGTTTTTCTGCCATTTTCTGATCTCTGGGACATATTTAATTTTAGGGCCATGAAGCTGAACCTTCACTGTTAGTGGCATTGTTGTCCCAGATTTAGCATGTAATGCAGCAACCAGAAACCTACATTTTCCATTCAAAACTTCTTACCCAAGTATTTTTGCTTTGTGTTACCTATATATGGTAAATCTGAACATAGTAAACTAGTAAAATAATTTGTAATAAAAGGAAAGAGAGCTTTGCATTAGTTGCCACATACAGCATCACCTGTTTTCATTCTCTTCAATTACTTACTAAAAAGCAATGAAGCCTACTAACTCTGAGAAAGTAAAACTCCTCCACAAATAAAGAAGAATAGGAAACAAAGAAAGGAATGTAACATTTTTTATAGTGGCGCCTTAGCTTTTGGTACATATTTAAATATTCCACAAGTTAAAGAAAAACGTATAAGTCTTAGTCAAGTGGCTTTCTACTAAATTCTTTTTTCGGATATCCTGACTTTTTAATCATGTAATGTACTGTAAGGTATTTTAGGGATATGGTTTGTAAACAAAAAATATATTGCCATCATTTCTGTAAAATGAAATACAATTCCATATAAAAGTATTGTTAAAAGCTATTCTGTTATGGATTTAGGTGGCTCGTTTTACTTTCATACTTAGTTTGTCATACATACAAAGTGTGTGCAGTAGGCACCATCTACTGGCCATCATTTTTATTGCAACATTAATAAAAATAGTCTACAGTAAAGGTTCTTAATATCTGTCAGTTCTTGAGCCACATTTAAGTACACTGTAAGTGGCAATGACTTAAATTATTTTAAGAAATAGCACAACAACAGTTTAAATGATATAATATGAAAAACATATCCTTGTCATATCTTTATTATTACCTACAGTGGCACATCTCTTTTGTCACACAGCAAGGCAATGCTGAACAAAAGCAGTAAGACAAATTAGGAGACAGATTTACAATATTAGCTAGATTCATACATTTCTACATAAGCTGCTCTAAATTACCCTTGCATCAAAACTAAACCTGCTCCTGACCACTTCTTAATTATCTGTTTAGAGTGAAAATCTGTTTTATCTGTAGTACAAAATCTGTTTCAGATCTTTGAAAATCTGTCATAGTTGTCTGTCCAGGATTCCATATGCAAGTGTTACAAATTGCACAGAAAAACTAATCTAAAGGCTCGTACACACGGTCGGACATCCAACAAAATTTCCCTTGGATTTTTGACTTAATTGATTTGTCCGATCACACCCATAGCATACACACACTCGGACTTTTTCCTCAACCAACACGAACGTAGTGACGTTTTAACGTACGGCCACGCGATTCAAAGAGGAAGTTCAAGTTTCGTACGTCCCGCGTTGCGTTCCATCAGCTACTATATAGTTAGTTTACGTTTCGTGTGAGTGCTTTCCCGATTTCCATTTTCGTGCCTTTTTGCTCGTTACTTTGCGTGCGTTCGCTCGATAACGAGATGTTGCGGAATCCAGCGAGAGAACGGGCTATTTATGGTCTTGGAGTTCTGGCTATTGCTCAAGCCCGGACCAGGACCAGGAAGAGGAGGACTGTTTGGACCAAAAATTGGTTGCTTCATCGGGACCAATTTTCACATATGGCATTGCTGAGGGAGCTGCAGGAAAATAATCCGAATGATTTTCGGAACTATCTTCGGATGTCAGATGCCTGCTTCCAGCGTCTTCTAAACTTGCTGTCCCCATATATTAGCAAGAAGGACACCTGTATGAGGCCTGCTATTCCTGCAGAGCAACGGCTCACTTTGCGATATTTGGCGACAGGGAGAAATCTACAGGACATAAAGTTTACTACTGGGATCTCTCCCCAGGCTCTGGGACACATAATTCCGGACACTTGCTGTGCCATTATTCAAGTCCTGCAGAAGGACTATATTCGGGTAAGTTTTTTTCTTTGTTTTCACATTTGATACACTTCATGATTTCTCCAAAATATTTTATTAGTACTTTGTCTTATTTGTATATATTATGTTATTGTCTACCCTCTGGTGTGACAGTCACAAAAACCCAAGTCGGTTGCAACCTGATCCTTCCTTGGTTCACCATATTGGTCCCATGGCAAAGGAGAGAGTTCTTACCACTTGCCAAGCTTTAAGCATTTAACATTATCTACACAAAATGTATTTAATCTGCCACCAGAGGGAGTCATGAAGCATATTATTTGCTCTGCTTCTTAATTGTTATTCCACAAATGTTTTGATATATTTTAGTGTTCTCTTGCCCCTATAATGTATGTTTTCAAAATGCTGATAATATTTTCTGCTCAAGTCTTAACTAATTTTTCTTTGCTTCACTCCACAGTTTCCTTCAAACCGTGAGGAATGGCAGGATGTTGCAGCCCAGTTTGCCAATCAGTGGAATTTTCCCAACTGTGGGGGTGCCATTGATGGCAAACATGTCCGAATTGTTCCTCCATCGGCCTCAGGCTCTTTTTTTTATAATTATAAGGGCTTTAACAGCATAGTTCTGCTTGCTATTGTTTCAGCAAATTATGAGTTTTTATATGTTGATGTCGGTATGAATGGTCGTCATTCTGATGGAGGTGTCATGGCTCATACCGAATTTTATCAGCGTCTTACGTCTGGCACCTTACATTTGCCACCTGCGCAGGACAACGTGGAGGGCCTCAACTTTGTATTTGTGGCAGATGAGGCGTTTGCTCTTGGGGAACATCTTTTGAAGCCCTTTCCAATGAGGAACCTCACTCGTGAGCAACGGATATATAACTACAGACTATCTCGTGCCAGAAGGGTGGCTGAAAACGCCTTTGGCATTTTGTCATGTCGTTTTAGGCTTTTTCTGACTGCCATTCACTTGGCGGAATACAAACTAAATCATGTTGTTTTGTGCTGCTGCATCCTCCATAATTTTCTACGGAGGAATGCTGCTAACTACATAGGTTCCGGGCATACTGATGACCCCTCAGGTGGACGTCCAGCTGAAGATGCAGTGATGCCAGCCCTGCAACAAACTCGACCTGCTGTCTCCTCCTAGAATGCCCGTCTGGTGCGGGAGCAATATATGGAGTATTTTGTGGGTAGAGGGGCAGTGCCTTGGCAGCAAGATGTCCTTTAGTTTTTTGTGAACCTTTAGGATGTTCCTTTTGAAAACATTAAATTCGTTTACAAGATGCTGTTATGTTTGTTTATTACTATTATTTTACTGATTAATGAAATGTTGCTGTGATTACCATTAAATATTTTAGAACAACCAAATGTTTAATTAGCCTTTCTAAAGTTACAAACAGCTATGTGTATTATTATTATGCCTTTTTGTTTCTGATACACACCTTTTCCATATGCAAATATACTGGTAGTAGTGATCAGATAAATAATAATCCACAAAATGTTTCAAAAAATATATTTGTTCAATCCTGCACAATCCAATGTCACTTTTTGGCAGTTTACAAAATCAAAAAACATTGTTAGTTCAGGAATAACACAATTGTGTATTTTTTGGGTAAAATGCTAAACATGCATCTTTTCAAACTCAGCCCTAGACATAGCAAACTTTTTTACATCAAAATTTTTCCTTTTTCAGCTTTCTTCACGCAACAAATAAAAAATTAGCAATGTAAATGTCTGTCCAGATGCACTTTTGTTCATTCTGTGTTCCATTTTTGGGTGTGGCAAAAATGCATGCACAGTGGTCTCCATGCGCCCCGTGGGTTGTGGTTGGCTGTAGCTCACAACATGTAGTTAGCCTTATCACCGGAAACGGACTACCATGTTGTGAGCTAGAGCCAACCGGAACCATAATGGAGTGCATGTCAAACCCTGTGCCTGCATCTTTGTCGCCTACAAAAATGCACAACAAAATGAATGGAACTGCGTCTGATGTGAACTGACCCTTAGCACAGTCTTTACCAACTCTCCTTCTCCTGGTGCAATCCCAGGGTCAGAATGACAAGTTGTTCCACTTTTGGCCTCGATACATTGGGCATTTCTATATGTGCATTTTTGTATGATTTTAAGGTCAAGCCCTTAAAATATAACAAAATGACATTTGTAGGCACCAGGAGAAGAAGAGTGGATAAACACTCAGCTGAGACCCTGAAATCACACATAAAGATAGTCATTTTGTGGTAATGACCTACCATTAACACTTTTTTTTGGAGAAAAAACTCAGATTTTACAAAATGTGCGTAGTGCAAATAGAATTAGTGCAAATTCTTTCAATTATCACAAACTGAGCATGTGCAAACAAGGCTAATTACAAATATTTCCATGATAAAACCTTGAACACGAGGGAACATTTGTAATTATAAAACAACGATAGAAAAAAACTAAAATTTTGCTAACAGGTCGTAATAATCCCGGATTCGTCTCTGAACACCAGTGGCAGCCTCCTTGAGATTTTCCAGCTCTGTCATTGCCTGCAGCATATCAGCACTGATCCGACCAATAGTGCATCCTGGTAGTTGGTGGCCTTGGAAAAAGACAAAAATTTAGTATGTGTTTGATGGTGAAGTGACTGAGGCAATCCCAAAATAAACCAAAATGTTACAATGGGGTCTATTTTCTTGAAATACTTACCTAAACCTAGACACTCAATTAGTCCTAACAACCTTTTTCATCTTCATAATACACCTACACTACTAGTGAATGTACACACTACAGATAATACTCTGTAAATCTTGGGCCAGGTGCATATCCATGTGTCTTCAAATGCATCTACCTAAACACCACTGCCACCTCTCCCTTCTACATGCTCAAATTTTGAATACACTAAATAATTTGCTATTGTGGTGTAGGCGTGTGTGGTGTGGACCTAGAAAAAAAAAACAGGTGTTGATTTTGCAAGGCACATGTTCCAAAAACTTACTGGGGCAAACAACAACCTCCGAAGGCTCATCTTGCATTTCTTGCACTCCTTCACCCTCAGCATATCTGGTGTCTGGGGATGTGCTGTCGACTGGTGGCTCTTTGCTGGGTCCGGCACTATCCTCCAAATCCTGCAAAGGTTGGTGTTGAGCACACTCACAATCCTCTAAAATGAAAGAATAAATCATCTATGAATCGTTGCCAAAATTACATTATATTAACATAATCACATGTGCTGCTTTTAAAGTCCACCAACCTTGCCCTGGTGAACCAGTTTGCGCCACACTAGTGTACTACACTATGCATTATTACAATAAACGCTATGCTAGGGAACAGGAGTATGATGTCATATAAAATCTATGAAGACATGTCTATATCTAGGCCACATTAAACAACTCAGGCAGATGGCACCCATCACTCTTGTTTGCTATGGCAATATGGTTTATATGATGTGAAATCTAGCAGGCGTGACTCTGTGTGACTCTGATCCCCAGGGACTCTCCTCTACCCATCTCTACCCTGTAAATGCGTCATTAATGGTCAGTGATGAGCCACGCATCTAACATAAAGTGTAATGTACCCCTTAAGTTCAGTCCTGACACCATGGCGTTTGTCCTATCTCTAAACACCCCTGTCACTGGCAAAAGCACATAAGCATTTTTATTAACTTACGTTTTGGGGCAGATTTGGGGCCTGTTGTCTCCCCTGTTCTCTCCCCTGTTGGAGCCCGGCCAAGGGAAGCCTCCCTTTGTCCCCTGTGGTGTCTTTCTCTGTGCCTTTGTCCTGTTGAAAAAATTAGAATACAGTATATTAAGGATTTGCCAAAAGTAGCCAAGACATAATAAAAACTTTACAATTTTAATGAACTGCTTTTAAACTTCCATTAACTTCTTCTGTAGGCCCCACCAGAAAACTAAATCATTAAATTTCATCCATCTATAATGTACAGACAAATAATTCTCAAATTACATGTACTTACTTCTTTTGATAATGGTGCGGTGAATGGCTTCTAAATTTTCTTGCTCTCTGTGCTTCAAATCTGACCATCGTTTGCGGATTTGGTCTTTCGTTCGTTGGATACCATAATCTCCTTCCAATACCGCGAGGACCTTCTCCAGAACCCAGTCTTTATGGCTGTTGGGCCTATCATAATTTTCAAGTTTACAATCGTAATCGTACTTCTCAAAGATGCGAACCATCTCCACCATCTCCCCCTTGCTCATGGGGGTGGCCTTGTGTTTTCTATAAACGCCTCCACTGCGGGGCCTATTCGTTTTCGTGGGTTCCGCCATCACATTCTCCCTCACACATCCCAGAATGTCGCATGAAGAAAAAGGATTGTGGTCCCGCCCCAGCGTCATGACGCACGTAGAGCGAAGCTTCACGCATGCGTAGGCTATATAAATCAAGAACGAGCGCTCGATGTCACGGACGCATGCACGAACCTAACGGAACGACTCTACGTGCAGCCGAAGGTCTACGCGGAACGAAGGTAGGTGAATACATTGGGACACTAGTGGTTACTGCATGATTTAGCTTAGAGCAAACAGAGATTGTATAAGCAGGTTAGGAAGTTACAGCAAGCACTTATTGGTCGTATTGTATCCTTTATTGCAGATATCTCATCCAAATAATGCCGAAAGCAAAGGGTGGAAAGCTTAATTCCAAAGCATTCATCACTGCTTTTATTGATCTCTATAGATCACACACATGTCTGTGGCAGGTCACCAATAAAGACTACTCCAATAAAAATAAAAGGCAGGCAGCAATTGATGAACTGGTGGCAGAAGCAAAGACTGTGTACCCCAGGGCCAACGAGACCCAAATAAAAGCAAAAATTGGGGGCCTGAGGAGCACTTTTAAGAGGGAGCTCAAGAAGATTGAGTGTTCAAAAAGATCGGGAGCGGCAGCAGATGATGTTTATGTGCCCAAGCTATGGTACTTCAGCAGCCTGATGTTTTTAAAGGACCAAACAGAGCCAAGAAAACATCTGTCCACACTTGCATCCGCATCAGCAGAGGCCACAGATACTGAGGCTGAACCAACTCAGGATGAGGAGGAGGAGGAGGAGGAGGAGGAGGAGGAGGAGGAGGAGGAGCTCAGCTTGACACAGGTATAGTATTCCTGAAAATATGTGCATTCAGATATACTATGATCAGTGGCGTTGCTAGGGGGGTGACATGACCAGAGGTGTAGGGTGCTGGGTAATGTAAAGGGGTCCAGACGTGCAGTTGTGGAGAGGGGTACACAGTAGTAACAAAATGATATTGAAGGATGCAGAGGTATGCAGGGGGCACAGTGGGGTGTTTGTACATTTTAACGTGTGGGGGGGGGGGCCAGATATTGGATCTGCCCCGGGTGCAAAATGCTCTAGGTACGCCCCTGACTATGATGTTAATGTGTTGTTATGATGGCAAGAAAATAAAATGATGCTCCTTTTTTAGACACAGGACGTTGCCAGCCAAGAAGAGGCTGGGCCCAGCAGACAGTCCACACAATGTAGAATCCCTACACTGAACCCTCCTAGGAAAAGGGCCAAGAAGAGGCAACATCTGGATGATGCCACGGCTGATTTTCTAAGTAGGGCCACATCGGTCATCACCACAGCACCCGATAGTGCAGAAGGGTTTGGCTGTTTTATAGCAAACAAACTACGGGAGATTGATGCCGATCAAAGGGAGCTATGTGAGGGGATCATGGTCCAGCTCCTTAGCAAGGTCAGGAAACGGGAGCTAACCCCTATTTCACATGTCTGTGATATAGATCACACACCTCCAGCCAATGTACAACAGGCCTACCAACAACAGACAAGCTTCCAAGCACACCCAGCCTACCCACACCAGCCAACCTACCCACACCAGCCTGCCTACCCACACCAGCCAACCTACCCACCCCAGCCAACCTACCCACACCAGCCAACCTACCCACCCCAGCAAGCCGAGCCACACCAGCCAACCTACCCACCCCAGCAATCCCACCCACCCCAGCAAGCCGAGCCACACCAGCCAACCTACCCACCCCAGCCAACCTACCCACCCCAGCCAACCTACCCACCCCAGCAATCCCACCCACCCCAGCAAGCCGAGCCACACCAGCCAAACTACCCACCCCAGCCAACCTACCCACCCCAGCAAGCCCACCCACCCCAGCAAGCCGAGCCACACCAGCCAACCTACCCACCCCAGCCAACCTACCCACCCCAGCAAGCCCACCCACCCCAGCAAGCCAACCCACCCCAGCAAGCCAACCCACCACAGCAGCATGGGGGTCAGTGGCCAACTCAGAGCCCCGATTTTAGGGGATACTAATTTATCTTTAAATATCTATGATTTTGAACATATTTTTGCTATTATTTGTAGTTGAGTATGTTTTGTTTGGTTTGGCTTAAGAAAAAATGCTCGAATTATGGCATAAAATCTTTATTTTTTAGATATTATTGTTTTTGGTATTGTGGTGTGAGTGTTAAAAATTATAACGCTTCAGCTGATGAGGTGTGAAGTGTGGAGAGTGTTGGCCAGTTTGGTATGCTGAAATATCAGCCTGTTGAAGTACCACAGCCTGGGCACAAATATGTCTGCTGCTGCTGCTCCCCATCTTTTGGAGACCACAATCTTCTTGGGCTCCTTATATTTTAGTTAATGCTCAGGTCCCCAAGTTTGGAGATTATAACCTAATTTATGTATGCCCTGGGGTACAGAGGCTTTGCCAACTCAACCAGTTCTTCAATTGCTGCCTTCCTGTTGTTTTGTATTTGGATCTGTTATTATTTTTCCCATTTTTTGCTAAATAAAATGATGATGCTAAAAACTTGTGCATTATGTGTGGAAAGTCAAATGTAAGTTTGTGAGTAGGCAGGCCCTTTGCTAAAATTGAAGGGACATAAATAGGGTAGTTATTACTTTGCCCAGCATAAAGAATTGGGGATATTTATTGGTTTTGCATTTCAAATAAATAAGAAAAAAAAGGCTGGATTCATATCCAGAAAATACACTAATCCAAAGTAAATACATTTGTTTTTAATCCGTCCGTATCACCAGTTGAGCAGATGTACATATTAGGACATTCTAAAGAAAAATAGAATATGCGCTGCTATTTGAGATTTCGAAACTTGCCGCGTGACGAATGAGCATTTTCAAATACGAACGCTAGTTTTACTAGACAGCTGGCTTCCGGGTGCTCTTTATTTCGGGGCATGCGCATTTAGCTTTTTTTGAAAAATCCGATGGTTTTCTGTACACACGGTCGCACTTTGCACAATCGGACTTTTCAGAACAGAAAGTTGGTCCGTTCACAGACCCAACTTTTTGTCCGATTGAAGCCAAAAAAGTTGGTCCGATGGAACGTACACACGGTCGGAGAAATTAGAAAAGTGCCGGATTTTGAAGTTGGTTGGCCGAAAATCCGACCGTGTGTACGGGGCTTTAGAGGCAGCCTGATGTGCTTAGAATTGTCTCACTAACTTGCTTGATAAATGTCTCCCAATGCACGTTTCAGTAGCTCCGTTAATAGGTTGCAAGAAGCCAGAACAAAAGTAGCTGCAAGTCTCTAGAAAAATAAATCTATGATACCATGTGGTGCTGACCTAAAGTAAGCTAGCAATCTCACAATTCTTATGTTTTCAAGCATTTAGGTCAAATGTTTAAACTGTTTTATCTATCATTGTTCAATTAATTAATCTACCTTAGCCTTTTTCAACCAGGGTGCATTGTGGGTTCTCCAGAGGTGCATTGGCAAAATGCCTAAAAATTGCCCCAAACTGACCAAACATTTTCAACAAGTGGTTGGATCAGCTCTGCATTTTTGGTAAACAAAGCCACAGTTTCTATTGTGCAGTATTAGAACCTTGGGCACTGTGTGGGCCAGATAACAGCATCTTACAGCCAATGACATCATAGGTTGTTAAGGTGGATGTTAGGCAACTGAGGACACACTTGTTTGGCCAGCCTTTGCTCTTCCCCTTTCAGTACTGGGGTCAAGTTAGCTAATGAGGAAGAGAAACTGAGAGAGAAGTGAAAACAAAATACTAGTAAGTACCAGCATGCAAAGAAGTATTTGAATAGTATTAAGAATAAATCGCCTCTGAGGCGCGTACACACCATCGGTCCAAACCGATGAAAACGGACCGAAGTTCAGTTTCATCGGTCCAAACCGTCCGTGTGTACGCCCTATCGGTCTTTTGTCCTTCGGACAAAAGTTAGAGAACTTGCTTTAAGATCGAACCGATGGACCGCTGTCCGATAGGTCCAAACCGATGGTTAGTACACAAAAGCATCGGTTCAAAACCCGGGCATGCTCAGAATCAAGTCAAAGCATGCTTGGAAGCAATGAACTTAATTTTTTTCAGCATGTCGTGTGTTTTACGTCACCGCGTTCTGACCCGATCGGTTTTTGGAACGACGGTGTGTACGCACATCAGGCCATCAATCTGCTTCAGCGGTGAACCGATGAAAATGGTCCATCGGACCATTCTCATCGGATGGATCGACCGTGTGTACGCGGCCTAATGTTGGGTGTCCTATTGCATGCTGCGGTTGAAGGTTGAGAAGCCCCACTCTAGATAATGTTGAAAATATAAGGACGGATGAACAAAACACTGTTTATAAGCAATGAGCAAAAATTATATTTGTACACTAATTCTAATGGAATGTTAGGTGGATTGTAAAATCCATAGCTTAGTCATTTTGTTTGGAAGGAGAAAGAACTTGCTTAGGGCTCTTTCACACAGGCGTCCCCCTGACCACCAACCCAAATGCTAGCATTACAGCCTGATAGTGCTCATGCTTTTCATTGTGGCCATGACATTTTTTACTTTGTGGCTGTGGAGTTTGACAGGTGGGATTGTCTGCCAAACTTGTCAAATGAGTTCAGTTGGAGTGTTCAGCAACCATAAGTCAAACATTCATGTTTGAAAATAAATAATTTTAAGTGAAATAATTTATCATGAGGTTTATAACAATAATACAACCTCTCACAATCATTTATAATGTTCTCACACACACACACCTTGCATATATGACCTTTATATGCTCCATTTTTGTTTGGGACATCACTAAATAATGCAATGGTTTTCAAAAGTAATGTGTCAACGTTGTATTGTAAGTCACATCGGATGCATGCATTTGTCAAAGAACCCAATATGATTCATGGTCGTTCTCTTTTTGTAGCTGTGACTCACTATGACCCTACTGCTGACTGGACACAAATTGACTGTACCACAAATCACTTTTAGGATATAATCCCTTGACACTGCCTGTATGCTCAGATAAACTTTTAGCATTTTATACATCTAGAAATCCATTACTAAAAAACTGCTTATATGGGCAAGAAAGCCATACAGTATGCATATTTTACATTTGTATCTACCTGTACGTATTATAAGATAAACAATCTCGGTTAAAGATCTCTTGTGTCTAGTGAGGAAACCATGACATTTAGAAATCATAGGAATTGGATTGGGGTCATGCACCCATTGAACTTGACATTGTATTGACTGCTTCAACCCTTAAGACTTGTCATTGGCATCTTAAAGCGGAGGTTCGCCCAAAAGTGAACCTCCTCTTTACGGAACCCCCCCCTCCGGTGTCACATTTGACACCTTTCAGAGGGAGGGGGTGCAGATACCTGTATAAAACAGGTATTTGCACCACTTCCTGGTATAGACTCCCACGGGAGTCCCGCCCCACCGTATCACCGCCCCCCCGTTGTGTTCTGGGAAACACACGGCTCCCAGAACACAGTGGGGACCAGTGGGAACGGCGCAGTACAACTCGCGCATGCACAGTAGGGAACCAGGCAGTGAAACCGCAGCGCTTCACTTCACGATTCCTTCACCGTGGATGATGGTGGGGGAAGCCGAGAGCCGAGCGGTAGCTCAGCTTCGGCTGCCGACGTTGCAGGCGACCTGGACAGGCAAGTGTCCATTTTTAAAAGTCAGCAGCTGCTGTATTTGTAGCTGCTGGTTTTTAATTTGTTTTTGTTTTTCTGGTGAACCTCCGCTTTAATGAGTCCCTACTCAAAAACCCAATGATTCAAACCCAATTGCAACAGAAACTATCTGAATTTTTTCAACTGAATAAAGGATCGGTTGCGGAAACTTCCACCCTGTGGGAAGCTCATAAGGCTTTTTTCAGGGGGGAGTGCATATGTGCAGGTTCCCGTCTTAAGCAAGATTCCATGAAACTGAAAGATGACCTTCTCGTTCAGTTGAGAACTGTAGAGATGCACCTACTTGAATTCCTCATGGTGGAACGACTGAGAGTGGTAACTTCAATTCGGAACCATATCAAATAGGGATGAGCCGAACACCACCCCGTTCAGTTCGCACCAGAGCCTGCAAACAGACCAAAAGTTTGTGTGAACTTTAGAACCCTGTTAAAGTCTATTGGACTTGAATGTTTGAAATCTAAAGTGCTAATTTTAAAGGCTAATATGCAAGTTATTGTCCTAAAAAGTGTTTGGGGACCTGGGTCCTGCCCCAGGGGACAGGACCCAGTGATTTTAATAATGCTTAAAATGAAACAAAAAAAGTGAAATATTCCTTTAAATTTCGTACCTATGGGGGGTGTATAGTATGCCTGTGAAGCAGCACATGTTTCCCCCTGCTTAGAACTGTCTCTGCACAAAGTGTCATTTCTGAAGGGAAAAAAGTCATTTAAAATCACTCGCGGCTATAATGAATTGTCGGCTCCCGGCAATTCAGAGAAAAGTCATTCACAAAAAAAAGCGTGGGGGTCCCCCCAAATGTAATTACCAGGCCCTTCAGGTCTGGTATGGATATTAAGGGGAACCCCGCTGTCAACTTTAAAAAAAAAATTACGTGGGGTTCCCCCCAAATATACATTCCAGACCCTTCAAGTCTGGTGTGGATTTTAAGGGGAACTCCATCCCAAATCTAAAAAAAATTGCTTGGAGTTCCCCCAAAAATCCACGCCGGAACCCTTATCCGAGCATGTAACCTGGCCGGCCGCAGGAAAAGAGGGGGGGGACGAGAGAGAGAGTGCCCCCCCTCCTGAACCGTACCAGGCCACATGCCCTCAACATTGGGAGGATGCTTTGGGGGTCTGTGACCCCTCAAAGCCCCATGTCCCCATGTTGATGGGGACAAGGGCCTCATCCCCACAACCCTTGCCCGGTGGTTGTGGGGGTCTGTGGGCAGGGACTTATCGGAATCTGGAAGACCCCTTTAACAAAGGGGACCCCCAGATCCCGCCCCCCCCTATGTGAATTGGTAATGGGGTACATTGTACCTCTAACATTTCACTAAGAAAGTGTAAAGAATTGTAAAAATAACACACACACCGTGGAAAAAGTCCTTTATTAAAAAATAAATAAAAATCCAGCGGTGGTAATCCACTCTCGGTCCCCGCACCACTGTTGTCGGTATCCTGCGACGGGTGATCTCCTCTCTGCCGGGGTCCAGCGATGAGAAGATCTCTTCATCCAGGTCTGGGATCCAGAGCACACGCATCGCCGGTTGCCTGTCTCCACCGGAGACAGCCTGGCAAATGACACGGCTTGAGCCAGTGACAGCTCTTATATAGGTGAGTCGGGGCCACCCGTCACGTGACCCCGCTCACCTATGGGTCAGGTGATTAGAGAAGTAAGAAGGTGCTGCATGGGTGCCTTTCAGAAGCTGCACTTTCAGAACTTTACACAGAGCTTATAGTTATCCTACCCATCCACTCCTTTTTTGTTGTTGTCCAGTAGTTTGGATAATTTGTCATAACGGCCAAACAGGTATTTTTTTTTCAAACAGCTGGTGAGATGGTTTTAGTAAAGGGTGGGACATCTTACAGTACAGAGCCCTCTTGTGTTGATGGGTATTATGGTCCCCTTGGGACTTGGTTCCAGATAAACTTCATGTTTTAGTAAGAGCAGTGAAGCTTTGCTGAGGAGTAATGTTTTCCAGTGCATCCTGGGATCTAATACTGTTCCCTGGTTAATTGTAATTGAAATAGCTGTGTAATTGTTCATTGTTGGTAATGCTGGTGTCTGTATTTGAGGAACTTGATTGATAATACCCTCAGTCAAGTGGTGTCATCTGCCTGGCTGTGCTGTGTAAGGTGGCTGTGCAAAGCTCTGGACTAAGAGACAGAAATACATACAGTATCTATTGTCAGATTAAACAACTCCTTTATAATTTTTAAATACCAGATTTCTCAGTAGGCTAAAGCCTAAGCTGTTATGGCAACTCGAGGTTGCACATAGCTACTCAAGCTTTTTTACTGTAAATGTATGCTACCCATTGCTACTTATAAACTTATAGAGCCTGTCAGGTAATACTCCTATACAGGCAGTGGAATGGAGACTGAGAGAAGGGCATGCAGTAACAGGGCAGGTTGATTGACTCTCTCTAGATACACTTCTAGTTATCTCATTGTGACAATGATTCTCTCTCTGCTGACACATTTATGGTTGTGTCAATATGGAAATAATTGTGTTTCAGAGGAGAAGACCCCCAAAGTCGGAAGAAGACCTCCGGAACTGTCTAATAAATGACTTTAAAAACCTGTGTAGTGTGTTTTTTTTTCTTGACATTTTTTTCCTCCAGGTGAATGGGTAGGGGTATGATGTACCCCATACTCATTCACATAGGGTGGGGGGCCAGGATATGGGGGCCCCTTATTTAAAGGGGCTCCCGGATTCCGATAAGCTCCCCGCCCGCAGACCCCAAAACCAACGACCAGGGTTGTCAGGAAGAGGCCCTTGTCCTCATCAACATCGGGACAAGGTGCTTTGGGGTAGGAAGCCTACCGGCCCCAAAGCACTCACCCCCCATGTTAAGGGCATGCGGCCTGGTACGGTTCAGGAGGGGGGCTCGCTCGTCCCCACCCCCTTTCCTGACCGGCCTGGTTGCATGCTCGGATAAGGGTCTGGTATAGATTTTCGGGGAGGTTTTTTTTCCCGCGTAGGTGGGTTCCCCTTAAAGTCCATAGACCTAAGGGCCTGGTATGCACCTGGAGGGGAACCCATGCTGTTTTTTTATTTAAAATTTGGCGTGGAGTTCCCCCTCATGATTCATACCAAACACAGTGCCTGGTATTGGGGGGGATCCAAGTTGGATACCCATTCATTGAAAGTCAGATGTATGTTGGCTTCAACACATTTTTCCTTTCCCGGCGAGCCAGCTCGGCACTGGCTCCCGCGACGGGGCTCGTAGGTGGTCAATCTTACCGATAAAAGCAGCAAGATTGACACAATATCGCGGTCACCTACTGTATGTACTTCAAAAGCTGGAAAATTTGGAAAATAGATCCAGAACAAGCAATCTGCAATTTTTGGGCATCCCTGAATGCCTACAAGCATCAGCCCTCACTGAATTCTGCACCAGACTCATCCCAGAAGCCTTAGGCTTTCCAGGCCCCTGCACAGTAGATCGCCAAATACTTAAACTACTCGGACAAAGCCACCATCCTGCAAAAACTCAGACAGCCTAGATCCCTTCAAATAGACAGAATCGAAGTTCTGATTTTTGCAGATTACTCCATCAGTCTCAAAAAAAGGAAAGCTTTCAAATACATTTGCATGGAACTCCACCAGCGACAGGAGAAATTCACTTTAGCTTTTCCTGCAATTCTCCACCATAAGGCCCACCAACGGTGACCAGCTCTCCTTCAGGGATCCTTCTGAAGCGGAAGTCTTCCTGCGTACACTACGCGCAGATTCGCACTCCAACCCCTCATCCACGGTTTCCCCCGAATAATCGCCCTCTGGACCAAAGAAATCCACGGAAAGACTCTTCAAAGCATCTCAGACACTCTGAACCTGACCATGGATCTACTCCTCATTGATTCGGTAGATGCAAAAATCCACTCTGACCACCAACGGGCACATGTAAGCTCCCTTGTAGGTTATCCCAGGTTGGTTTCCACCTACACTAACGTTATCCTCTGTTATAGCCTCCAACAAACTGGCAGGCCTTGATATTATCTATTATTTGTGTTATCTTTAACCTTACTCTATCCCCTTTGCTCTGAAATTCCCCCTATGGCATTACTGCATACAGCCACCTTCCTCTCTAATATATAACCCAAGCTTGCTGCGATTGATATCATCAAGATTTTGGGCAAGCTCCCACTGCACCATTCGGGTCAATACTGGGAGTTGGCCTATACAGTGAATCCATGCGGAAAAAAGTTCAATATTTAGTACTATGTTTATTTTGTGCTTTTACCCCTCCAAAACCTTCCCCACTTCACTAACCTCTACCCTATACCACCCGTCAAACACCAGACACTCAGGTAGCAGTTAACTATCATATGAAAACCACATCACTCCACACTAATGTATCGGTTTCTCCCTTCAGGTCAGAACCCAATGCAACCATAATACCAGCCTAAATCCCCCCAAAAATTTCCCCCTTTGAAAATCACCTCTTGGAACGTAAAAGGGCTTAGGTCAACCATCAAGAGACTTAAAATCCTTTGCCATCATAAGATACTTAAAACCTACATTGCCCTACTCCAGGAGACCCACCTATCATCCCCCTATTTTCATCACATGAGAAAACTCTGGGTAGGCACTGTCCTGGGATCCAATGAAATTGGATACAAAGTCAGAGTTCTCATCTTGATTCACAAAAACCTCCCCTGTTAAGTCAAGTCTGTAGACACTGACAGCCAGGGTCATTTCCTCTCTGCACATATTTGCTTAGGAAACAGAGATCTCGTGATATCCAATATTTATGCCCCAGTAGCCCTGGTAAACAATTTTTTGGTGAGATCTCCCCTTGGTTACTACGCAACCTGCACATCCCCCATATAGTTGGGGGGGGGACTTCAACACCACTCTACACCCAAGAGATGACAGATCTACACTCAAACAACCTCACACACTACCCAAAACTTCTGATTTACTGCACTTTAAATCCACAATGGACTCTCTCAACTTCCATGACATCTGGTGGCTCTTGCATCCACTGGACAGGGAATACACTTTCTTCTCCAATCCACACAACATCTTCAGTAGAATCAATTACCTTTTCTGTACTGACAGCCTTGTCCCAATGATCTCTGGAGCAGATATACACTCTAGACCATGGGTCTTCAAACTACGGCCCTCCAGTTGTTCAGGAACTACAATTCCCATCATGCCTAGTCATGTCTGTGAATTTCAGTGTGTTACAATGCCTCGTGGGATGTGTAGTTCTACAACAGCTGGAGGGCCGTAGTTTGAGGATCCCTGCTCTAGACCAAGGGAGTAAAGTTTATTGAGGAGGAGGTCAACTCTATCAAAGGCAGCCGAAATGTCCAGAAGTAGGAGTACAGAATAGTATCCAATTTATGGAAAAAATAAATAAATGAATAGTGTCCGTTGGTTTTTGATGTTAGTAAGTCATTTGTGAGTTTTAGAAGATCAGTTTCTGTGGAGTGTTGAGGGTGAAATCCAGACTGAGGGAGATCAAAAAGGTTATTCTTAATGAGATGGTCACTCAGTTGGTTGTAGACCAGGCTTTAAAGGAGTTTAGGGGAAAAGGGGAGCAAGAAGATAGGGTGTAAATTGTTAAGATTGGTAGGGTCCAAGGATAGCTTTTTAAGTATGGGGGTGACCAGTGCATGTTTTACAGCATTGGGGAAGAAGCCAGAAGAGAGGGAGAGATTGAAGAAGTGGGTTAGAGAGTGTAGGATAGAGACAGAGGAGTAGTATTTGAGAAGGAATAGGGTCAAGGGACAGGTGGGTAGGTGAGCGTTGGAAATTAGTTTAGTTTAGCAACATTGTCTATACAGTAGTAGCAGGTTTGAATACGGTGAGTGTTAATTGTTCCTATTGACATGGGGTGTTAGGTGGGGGAGATACCTGTAGAGTGGAGATTTCATCACAAATTGAATCAATATATACCATAACTTTCCTACACACAATAATATACACTGATTTGTGTTATTTTCACCAAAGAAATGTAGCAGATTTTGGCCTAAATTTATGAAGATTAATTATTTATTTGCACAATTTTATAACAGAAAGAAAAACATTTTTTTCCCCTCAAAATTGTATTTTCATTTATTTAGCAAAACATAAACAGCCCAGTGGTGATTAACCACTTCAGCCCCGGAAGTATTTGGCCCCTTCCCGACCAGGCCATTTTTTATGATACAGCACTGCGTCGCTTTAAGTGACAATTGCGTGGTCGTGTGACGCTGTAGCCAAACAAAATTTTCATTTCCCCCCCCACAAATAGAACTTTATTTTGGTGATATTTGATCACCCCTGCAGCTTTTATTTTTTGCGCTATAAACAAAAAAAGCGTCAATTTTGAAAAATTATTATATTTTTAGATTTCACAAATCTCAAAAATGTTGTGCTAAATTGATCAATTACTTTTAGGAGATATTCCTTCCACTCAACCCCTAATTTTTTGAAAATTTTTGGAGCAAATGTCTGAAGCCTCGTACACACGACCGAGGAACTCGACGGGCGAAACACATCGTTTTCCTCGTCGAGTTCCTTGTTAGGTTGTCGAGGAACTCGACCGTTTCCTCGACGAAAATGTACACACGACCGAGTTTCTCTCGACCGAGCATTCAGCCTGGCTGGCCAGGAAAGGTCATGTGACGGCGCTGACCAATTCGAATGCTCCAAAATGTTCCTCCCAGACTCCTGACGCAGATAAACCGAGGCTAAAAAGTCAGAGATTCGAGCGATCCAGGTCAGTGGGATCGGGGTGGGGGGGGGGCGAGGAGGTGTTCACCTTACAGATTTTTCTGAAAAGGTGAACTTACCCTTTAACCACTTGCCGACCGACTATGTACGTCGACAACATGGCATAGGCAGGCAGATTGGTGTACAGGTACGTCCCCTTAAATTTTCTGCCCAGAACATCGAGTTTCTGGGAGGCCCGCGATTGTGGTCGACAAGGGCAGAACAGGGGAATGCCTTTGTAAACAAGGTATTCCCCTATTCTCCCTAGTGACACTGTCACTGATGACTGTTCTCCATGATCAAGAGCGGCCACACCCCCTAACAGTAAGAATCACTCTCACTAGTACTGACTTAACCTCTGCAGTGCCACCTAGTGGTTAACCCCTTCATTGCCAGCGTAATTTTTTCAGTAATCAGGGCATTTTTATAGCACTGATCGCTGTAAAAATGACAATGGTCCCAAAATGGTGTCAAAAGTGTCCGACATGTCCCCCATAATGTAACAGTCGCAATAAAAATCGCTGATCGCCGCCATAACTAGTAAAAAAAAATATTAATAAAAATGCCATAAAACAGTCCCCTATTTGGGAATAACTTTTGTGCAAACCAATCAATAAACGCTTATTGCGATTTTTTTTACCAAAAATATGTAGAAGAAAACGTATCGGCCGAAACTGTAGAAAAAAAGTTTTTAAAATATTTTTGGGGGATATTTATTGTTTATAGAGCAGAAAATAAAAATCACAGAGGTGATCAAATACCACCAAAAGAAAGCTCTATTTGTGGGAAAAATGTTGTTTGGGAGCCACGTTGCACGGCCACGCACTTGTCAGTTAAAGCAACGCAGTGCCGAATCACAAAAAGTGGCCTGGTCTTTGATCACCAATATGGTCCGGGGCTGAAGCGGTAAAGCAGTTTTATTTCTATACGATTTGATTGTACAATCACCTGCTACCTACAACTATGTACTGTAAAAATTGATTAAATCCGGTTCAACAGGGACCAGAGGAAATTGATGCATGTATAGCCACAACCGCTCAACATAAGTCAATCTACTGATCAACTTCTGTTAAACAGAACTACTGGAAATAAAGCTGCTTGATCAGTGGCTGCAGCAAATGGCTGCAGTGTTGATCTATGTATTCTGACGGCCAAGGAGTCGCTCTGTCAGAATAGAATAGTGAAGTGGGGAGGATTCTCCGATTCTACATGATTGTGTGGATGAGGGGATCGTTACGTTTTTTTTATCCAGCCCACTGGGTGAACGAAAAAAATCTGATGACCAGTTTAACAATTGATTGAATTACACTTGTTTGTTTTCATATTATATCTGTTTTTAACATTATTTCTTCCTCATATTACATATTTTTGGTAAATTTTTCATGAGTTTGTAGAGGTTGTGCAAAGTGATTGTAGTGTCTATGGCCACTCTCTTACTCTCCTCTCCCAATATTACTGAGATCTCTGCTGCACAGCCTTTTTGGCACCACACAGCTTTCCATCAGAAACATACAGTATGTGCTTTGTCCATGTATGTTTGCCACAACCTCCATTCATTCCGATAGGAGTTTAAACATTTATGCCAGATTCTGGAACATTTTTGTGAGTATCATTAAAATGCAATGTTGTGCATGCCACCTTGTGGTTATAGTATGCACACAATAATTTTCCCATTTTCATTGTTGTGGTTTATATGAAGCAACACATGGGGGCTGATTTACTAATGTCAATTCGCTGCGCCGGTTCATGGCTTAATTAGTACTCCGGATGAATCCTTAATTAGGCGCATAAACCGGCGTAGCAGCCGCTACAATGCAATTGATATGTAAAGCCGCCGCCAAACTCCCTACAGAGAGTCTATGGGAGAAATCAAAAGTGTTAATTTTAAAGGCTAACATGCAAGTTGTGTCCTAAAAAGTGTTTGGGGACCTGAGTACTGCCCCAGGGGACATGTATCAATGTTTTTTTTATTTTTTAAAACGGATGTTTTTTCGGGAGCAGTGAATTTAATAATGCGTAAAGTGAAACAATAAAATTTAAATATTCCTTTAAATTTCGTACCTAGGGGGGGTGTAAAGTCAGCATGTGAAATAGTGCATGTTTCCCTCACTTAGAACTGTCTCTGCACAAAATGACATTCTGAAGGAAAAAAAGACATTTAAAATTCACTCGCGGCTATAATGAATTATCGGCTCCCGGCAATTCTGAGAGGATTCATTCATAAAAAAATAATAATGTGTGGGGATCCCCCCGAATTCAATTGCCCTTCAGGTCTGGTATGGATATTAAGAGGAACCCCGCCATAAAAAAAAAAAAGACGTGGGGGTTCCGCCGAAATATCCATACCAGCCCCTTCAGGTCTGGTGTGTATTTTAAGGGGAACTCCACCCCAAATTGAAAAAAAATGGCGTGGAGTTCCCCCAAAAATCCACACCAGACCCTTATCCGAGCACGTTAACCTGGCCGGCCGCAGAAAAGAGGGGGGGACAGAGTGCGGACCCCCCTCTCCTGAACCGTACCAGGCCACATGCCCTCAACATGGGGAGGATGTCCCCATGTTGATGGGGACAAGGGCCTCATCCCCACAACCCTTTCCCGGTGGTTGTGGGGGTCTGCGGGCGGGGGACCTATTGAAACCTGGAAGACCCCTTTAACAAAGGGGACCCCCAGGTCCCGCACCCCTGTGTGAAATGGTAATGGGGTACATTGTACCTCTACCATTTCACAAAAAAAAGTGTCAAAAATTTTAAAAATTACAGTAGCCGGTTTTTGACAATTCCTTTATTAATTTCTTCTTTCCGCGCTTCTTCTTCTTTTTATTTTCTTCTTTCATTCGGGTTTCTTCCTCCATCTTCCTCTGCTTCTTTCTTGGGTCTTCCCGTCCGCATCTTGACCGGCGTCTTTTTCCATCTTCTTCTCCTTCCGTCGGCCTTCTCGTCCTGCATCTTCTTCTTCCTCTGCTTCTTTCTTGGGACTTCTCGTCCGCATCTTGCCCGGCGCCTTCTTCCATCTTCTTCTCCTTCCGTTGGCCTTCTCGTCCCGCATCTTCTTCTTCCCCGGACGCTGCGCTTGAAATTGAATTCCCTGCCGTGTGCCGCTCCTGGGACCCCGCCCCCCTCTGACGCTACAGGTAAACTCATAAGCAAGTCATGTGCGTCAGAGGGGGCGGGGTCACAGAGTGTCACACGGCGGGGAATTTAATGTCCAAGCGCAGTGTCCGGGGAAGAAGAAGCCGCGCAAGATGCGGACGAGCTTCCATTTGAAGTTCCCGCTGTGTGACGCTATGTGACCACGCCCCCCTCTGACGCACATATACCACACGCGGACTTTCTTATGAGTTTACCCGTGGCGTCAGAGGGGGGCGGGGGCACAGGAGGGGCACATGGCGGGGACTTCAATTTGAAGTGCAGCGCCTGGGGAAGAAGAAGATGCGGGACGAGAAGGCCGACGAAAGGAGAAGAAGATGGATGAAGACGCCGGGCAAGATGTGGACGAGAAGACCCAAGAAAGAAGCAGAGGAAGATGGAGGAAGAAACCCGAATGAAAGAAGAAAAGAAGAAGAAGCACGGAAAGAAGATATTAATAAAGGAATTGTCAAAAACCGGCTACTGTAATTTTTAACATTTTTGACACTTTTTTTGTGTGAAATGGTAGAGGTACAATCTACCCCATTACCATTTCACACAGGGGGGGGCCGGGATCTGGGGGTCCCCTTTGTTAAAGGGGTCTTCCAGATTCTGATAAGCCCCCCGCCCGCAGACCCCCACAACCACCGGCCAGGGTTGTGGGGATGAGGCCCTTGTCCCCATCAACATGGGGATATCCTCCCCATGTTGAGGGCATGTGGCCTGGTACGGTTCAAGAGAGGGGGGGGCCGCACTCTGTCCCCCCTCTTTTCTGCGGCCGGCCAGGTTAACGTGCTGGGATAAGGGTCTGGTGTGTATTTTTGGGGGAACTCCACGCCATTTTTTTTTCAATTTGGGGTTGAGTTACCCTTAAAATCCACACCAGACCTGAAGGGCCTGGTATGGATATTTGGGGGGAACCCCCACGTTTTTTTTTTTTTTTTTTTTTTTTTTTTTTCCTTCAGAAATGACATCTTGTACGGGGACAGTTCTAAGCACGGGAAACATGCACTACTTCACAGGCATGTTATACCCCCCTCCCCCCCCTGTATGAAATTTAAAGGAATATTTCACTTTTATTGATTCACTTTAACCATTTCCATACCGCGCCTATTCTGGCACTTCTCTACTTCATGTAAAAATTATATTTTGTTCCTGGGAAATTACCCAGGACCCCCAAACATTATATATATTTTTTTAGCAGACACCCTAGGGAATAAAGTGGCGGTCATTTTTTATTTTATTTCCAACGGTATTTGCGCAATAATTTTTCAAACGCCTTTTTTTTTGGCCACAAAAAAAACGGTTTCATGAATTTAAAAATAACAAAGCAGTAAAGATAGCACAATTTTTAGGGATAATGTGAAAGATGATGTTACACAGAGTAAATAGATACCTAACTTGTCACGCTTTAATATTGCGCACACTCATGGAATGGCGCCAAACTTCGGGACTTAACAATCTCCATAGGCGACACTTGAATTTTTTTTACAGGTTACCAGTTCAGAGTTACAGAGGAGGTCTAGTGCTAAAATTATTTCTCTTGCTCTAACACACGCGTCAATACCTCACATGTGTGGTTTGAACGGTGTTTACATATGTGGGCGGGACTTACATGCGTGTTCGCTTCTGAGTGCGAGCTACTAGGGACAGGGGCGTTTTAATTTTTTGGGGTTCGTTTTTTTTTTTTTACGTAATATTTTTCTTTTTGCACTTTTTTGTCCCATTTTTTTTGGATCACTTTTATTCCTATTACAAGGAATGTAAACATCCCTTGTAATAGGACTAGTGTGTGACAGGTCCTCTTTATGGAGAGAGGTGGGGTCAATAATTTATCTGCTTTAGCCTTCCAATGCTACTTACTGTTATGGCCAGCTATAGATGGGGGCAGTGGACATGTTTATGCTTCACCTGTGGTGTTTATATTGGTCCATCAGTGCACCAACACCTTTGCAGCCATTGTGCTACATGCTGGGTGCTTGGTGTGCTCTTGTACCTTTAAAGGAGGGGTGGCTTCCCTTCAGTTCACCTGCCCCTGTCTATCCATTAAAATGCATGTGCCTCCACTGTGGGGACGCTCATTGTTTAGTGTTAGGACCACAGATTACAGGGTGCCTTGGCGCGGCTCTGTGGCTCACGCATGCATTTGCAAATGCGTGCGGACCGAACCCCTGTTTTTAACGCATACTGTAGACAGGTTAATTGGTTTTCTGCAAGCTGGTCGGTAAGTAGGCTTGGTTTTTCCCTGGGCATTCCCCAGGTTTTTGTTGTTATCAATAAGACCCCACATCTGTCCCCCAGGCTAAAAAGCATGAGATGGGAAAAAAAACACTGATCTCATCCTTTCACCCACGATCATGTTCGTTCAGCACAGTGGTGTAGTGGATAGTACTTTCACCTAGCAGCAAAAGGGTCGCTGGTTCCAATCCCGCCCGTGACACCATCTGCCTGGAGTTTGCATGTTCTCCCTGTGCCTGTGTGGGTTTCCTCCCACAATATAAAGACATGCTGTAAATCGGATCCTGTCTAAATAAGCCCTAATATGCAGTAGTATATTTAGGTTTTGTGCTGCCCTAGGCCGGACTAAACTTCTGCACCTCCTAATAGAAAAATAACCCACACTTCATGTCAAGTCCACACCCTGTTTTTTTAGGACACGCCCAGAAATTTTCAGGGGGACACACACACTAGTTCTGGGGGGGATGGGGGCACTGGATTCCCTTAATTTGCATAGTTTTTCTCTCACTTCCTGTTTGGCTATGGGGCAGGAAGTGTAGGCAAATCTCCCCAGTTTGAACAGGGATGGTACAAAATAAACTGACAGGGCCTATAACCCTCCCTCCCTCCATCCAAAATGAAAGAAAAAAGTGTTGATTATAGTTCTACTTTAAGCACACATTTCTGATAATTTTATTGAGAGGACTAAGAAAATATAACCATGCCAATAGGCCAGGATACAGCGTTGCTAATATGTATGAATGCGTGTTAGGGACCCCCACAAACACTACCAAATGTTAAATAAACAATTTTCTGAATTTGCAAATAAGTATCATCTGCTCATTTTTTGGGGATGTCTGCACCCCTGATAGGGTGAAGTCACCTCCCAAATGTTGTCACTTTCTACTTCAAATTCATTCACTTCCTGTCACATAGCCAAACAGGAAGTGAGGGTAAAACCTTACTAATATCTTTTCTTGGGGACACAGAGATCAATCTAAATAGTTTCCCATTATGAAAATTGCACTCTAGCATTTTGCTGTGTACACCCCAAATTATTAGGGACCTTGAACTTTGGGATCCATTAACTAAAGGCAAATCCACTTTGCACTACAAGTGGACAAGCAAGGAAGGGGAAAAAAATAAACTTTGCTTCTACAGGATTGGATGTTAAAACCATCAGTGCTTCCCCTCTGATTTTCAGCGACTACGCTTGTACTGCAGAGTGGCTTTGCCTTTACTAAACCCCAGACTAACTAATCATTTGGGGTGTACACAGCAGAGCAATTTGCTTAATGGGGACACTAGTTAGATTGACCTGTGCCCCCAAGAAAAGACATTGGTAGGGTTTTAACCTCACTTCCTGTTCAGCTGTGTGACAGGAAGTGAAGCCAATTTCAAGAAAAGGGACACAAAGCCCAACCCATAAGATACAAGCAGGGGTTCTAACACTCACTTGGCTTCCCTCAATCACCCACAATTAGAATAGGATTGCCTTGCGCTATATTTAAGAACAGTGCTGTAAATCAGCACTTCAAGCCTGTCCGCCAACACCCCCCCCCCCCCCACCAGGCCATGTTTGCAGGGTTTCCTTCATCTTGCACATGTGCTTTAAAAGACAGTCTGGACAGCAATTCTTGATAAGATAAATCCACAAAACATGTCCTGTCAGGGGTACTTGACTGAGGCTGAGAACCACTGCAGTAAAAAGGAAACAATACTTACCGCGCTGTATTTTTCCTTTCCTGGTGAATAAACATGGCAGCAAACATTTCATGCATACACACCAGGAAAAGTGCTTCCAGACAAAAATCACAACTGATTGTTATAACCAATCAGCCCTAATTCAGCTGCAGCTGTCAAAATCTGTAGCATGAAAAAGTAACAAAAAACAAACTTCGAAATTTGAAAGTAATTTTATTGGTCAACAAAACAAGGAAAGCAAAAAAAATATATATAAAAAAATAAATAAACAGGTTAATTTGAAACAGTAAACAGCATATGGGTTATGCTTTGGAAATAAAATAATAGAGCCAATTAGTCACAACATCTTGAGAAATATTTTGCAAAAAAATGCAGTACAAATATATCAAAGTGAGTGAACAGCGTAAAAAAAAAACATACATTGACAAAAATAAAACCTTGATCAAAAACATATCTTTTTGCAAAGACATTCTTGCCAGCCCCCACACACACACAACCTTCCCTCTTTCAGGGCAGCTGACAAATCTACATGCTTTATATAACATAGGCTTGTGTGTGTTAATGACTCAATTGAAAATACATGGACAAAGTTCAGTCTCTACATTGGGTTTGCTTGTAAGTGGGTACACCTGTTAACTATCTCCTTAAATTACTAACCCAAAAAACACGCTCTATGAGACACAAAAAGCAACATCAAAAATTCTAAGTCCCTGGGCATGCTCAGTTCACCAGAAATGCAGAGGCAGAAGCATGAACAAAGCTGCAATCGCGATCTGTGTTTATTTTTTTCCCGATCGCATGCTTTCTAGCCTGAAGGACAAGATGTGAGGTCTTATTGAATTATTACGTAAAAAAAAATAAAAAATAATAATTAAAACACCCCTGTCCCTAGTAGCTCGCACTCAGAAGCGAACACACATGTAAGTCCCACCCACATATGTAAATGCCGTTCAAATCACACATGTGAGGTATTGACGCGTGCGTTAGAGCGAGAGCAATACTTTTAGCACTATACCTCCTCTGTAACTCTAAACTGGTAACCTGTAAAAAAAAACAAGCGTCGCCTATGGAGATTTTAAAGTCCTGAAGTTTGGCGCCATTCCATAAGTGTGTGCAATATTAAAGCGTGTCAAATTAGCTACTGTATCTATTTACTCAGTGTAACATCATCTTTCACATTATCACCAAAAATTGGGCTAACTTTATTGTTTTGTTATTTTTTAACCACTTACTGGTCAATGACCAGGCCACATTTTGCGATTCGGCATTGCGTTGTTTTAACTGACGATTGCGCGGTCGTGCGATGTGGCTCCCAAACAAAATTGACGTCCTTTTTTTCCCACAAATAGAGCTTTCTTTTGGTGGTATTTGATCACCTTTTTATTTTTTGCGCTATAAACAAAAATAGAGTGACAATTTAAACAAAAAAAAGAATATTTTTTACTTTTTGCTATAATAAATATCCCCAAAAATCAGTAAAAAACAAAAATTTTGCCTCAGTTTAGGCCGATACGTATTCTTCCGCATATTTTTTGTTCAAAAAAATCGCAAAATGCGCAAAAGTTATAGCGTCTACAAAATAGGGGTTAGTTTTATGGCATTTTTCATTTTTTTTTACTAGTAATGGCAGTGATCTGATACTATAAAAATGGCACTAGCAGGAAAGGGGTTAACACTAGGGGGCGAGTAAGGGGTTAATTATGTTCCCTGTGTGTGTTCTAACTGAAGGGGGGGTGGGACTGACTAGGGGAAATGACAGGACCGGGAGCTGTGTGTTTACACACACAACTCCCGATTCGCGCTCTGGGACCAGGGGCGAGCGGGGACGCTAAAGGGGAACTCCACACCAAATTTTTTAAAAAAAGGGTGTGGGTTCCCATGCAGTGGCTCATCAGGCCCTTCGGCTTGGTCTGGATCATAAGGGGTTAACCTACGCTAAAAAAAAAGCGTGGGGTTCCCCCAAAATCCAGACCAAACCCGTATCCAAGCACACAGCCTGGCCGGACAGGAATGGGGGTGGGGACAAGCGAGCGCCCCCCCTCCTGAGCCGTACCAGACCGCATGCCCTCAACATGGGGGAGTGTGTGCTTTGGGGCAGGGGGGCACTGCCCCCCACTCCAAAGCACTCTTGTCTCTATGTCGATAGGGACAAGGGCCTCTTCCCGACAACCCTTGCCGTTGGTTGTCGGGGTATGCAGGCAGGGGCTTATCGGAATCTGGGAGCCCCCTTCAATAAGGAGGCCCCCAGATGTCGGCCCCCCACCCTATGTGAATGAGTATGGGGTATAGGGGTGTCGAAAATGATCGCCACATCGATGCATCGCGATTATGCCTGTCCCGATTCGGCATCGATGCGGGTATGCAGCCTAATCGATTATGAATGACGTCATTCTGGCTCCTCCCCCTCGCCCGCACAGCAGCGTCTTTTCCGGTCATGACAGACCAGTGACCGGCTGGCTGCGCCTGGTGCCGTTCCCCTTATTAGAGGATGTAGCCTAATAAGTTTTCTGCCCGGCCCCTCACCCACGCTCTCCCCCTTCTCAGGATGTGTACTTGTGTGGAGTGACACCGGTCATCTCCCCGATGGGCTGGCGCAGGTCACTGCACGGAACTGTGAGACAGATTACTGCTGCTGTCTTATCACACGTGGGATAAGGAATAGCGTTGGCTTCAGAAAACAAGCTGTGAGGAGGGGGGATGGTAGGAGTGCTCCGGAGGTGAGATAAGTCTGTCAGTCTGCTTGATTTATGTGAGGGGTGAGTGCAGAGAAGTGGCACATCCCCCCCCCCCACATCCAGTGTATACTGTCTTTGTGCCTAACACATTGGGGGCTGAAAAAAAATGTTTCACCAGTGCTAATGAATTGATGTAAACTGAACACCAACTGGGAAAAGTGACATGCTAAACAAAACTCCTGTGATACCGTAGGATCTTTTTGATCATTCCTATTACATATAAACATGTACTGGTCCAGTCCCTCCATGGGTTTTATCAAATAAACTTTGTTTTTCTTTATTACTGTCACTAATGGATTGACTTCATTCTGGTCTTAACCCATTGAGCGCTGACTCACATTGGGGGCTGCACATTGCACACTCTTTAATATAAAAAATATATCATATTTACCTGCTGACCGTCTCTTGTACCATGTCTGCAGTCGCTGACCGTCTCTTGTACCATGTCTGCAGTCGCTGACCGTCTCTTGTACCATGTCTGCAGTCGCTGACCGTCTCTTGTACCATGTCTGCAGTCCCTGACCGTCTCTTGTACCATGTCTGCAGTCCCTGACCGTCTCTTGTAGCATGTCTGCAGTCCCTGACCATCTCTTGTAGCATGTCTGCAGTCCCTGACCGTCTCTTGTAGCATGTCTGCAGTCCCTGACCGTCTCTTGTAGCATGTCTGCAGTCCCTGACCGTCTCTTGTAGCATGTCTGCAGTCCCTGACCGTCTCTTGTAGCATGTCTGCAGTCCCTGACCGTCTCTTGTAGCATGTCTGCAGTCCCTGACCATCTCTTGTAGCATGTCTGCAGTCCCTGACCGTCTCTTGTAGCATGTCTGCAGTCCCTGACCGTCTCTTGTAGCATGTCTGCAGTCCCTGACCGTCTCTTGTAGCATGTCTGCAGTCCCTGACCGTCTCCTGTAGCATGTCTGCTGTGTTTAGACTTTGCTACATGCAGGAAGTGTTAGTGTGTGTTTTTTTTTTTTTAAACAGATAGAAAAAAAAATGGAGTACTTAAATTTTTTTTGATGAAAGCCATGCGCACTTGCGCTGCAATCGTGATGCATCGTGATGCATCGCGGAATCGAATCGAATCGAATCGTGGACTTGATAATCGTAATCGCATCGAATCGTGAGACCGGTGAAGATGCGCAGCCCTAATGGGGTACATCGTACCCCTACTCATTCACCTAGGGGAAAAATGTAAAGTTAAAAAAAACACCACACAGATTTTTAAAATAATTTATTAGTCTGCTGGGGGGTCTTCTGCCCGGGGCCCCCCTTTCTTCTTTAAGCTCTTTTACAAGTGGGGGTGTAGGCCCGGTCTTCTCACTTCCGCCGGGACTAAGGGCTTTGTAGTTTTCTACCGGGGGGGGGCGCCACTCATCTGGGCTTCTCCGCTGCCTTCCGCTGGGGCCCCCCACCCCCTTTAAGCTCTTTTTGATTCGGGGGGGGGGCATTCGGGCTTCGCTGTTTTCTGACGGAGCCCAGGGCTTCTTTCCGCTTTCTTCTCTGTTGCCTTTTCTGCCTGTCTCCTCCGTGGAGCCCAGGGCTTCTTTCTGCTTTATTCTCTGTTGCCTCTTCTGCCTGTCTTCTCCGCAGAGCCCAGGGCTTCTCTCCGCTGTGTTCTCTGTTCCCTCTTCTGCCTGTCTCCTCGGCGGAGCCCAGGGCTTCTTTCCACTTTCTTCTCTGTTGCCTCTTCTGCCTGTCTCCTCCACAGAGCCCAGGGCTTCTCCGCTGTCTTCTTCCTTCTTCTGTTCCATTCGATGTTGACACGACGAGCTCTGCCACTGTTATGGCATCTGAGCAAACCGCGTTGACTTATATAGGCATAGGGCGTGGTCACCAGGTGATGCCACCCTACGACCCCAACCTTTGTGACATCACATTCCCGGGGCATGATGGGAATGTGATGTCACAAAGGTTGGGGTCGCAGGGTGGCATCACCTGGTGACCACGCCCTATGCCTATATAAGTCGACTCGGTCCGCTCAGACGCAATAACAGCGGCAGAGCTCGTCGTGTCAACATTGAATGGAACAGAAGAAGGAAGAAGATAGCGGAGAGAAGCCCTGGCCTCCCCGGAGGAGACAGGTAGATGTTTTTTCCCCGGGCATTCCGCAGGTTTTGTTGTTCCCTGAAATGCATAGTTTGATGGTTTCCTCATGTTTCATTTCAGGCTGGACAAAGTATTTTTAACACGTATGCTATTCTTTAGTAAATTGTGTTACATTGATTCTACTAACTCCAGTCCCCTGTTTTTCCCATCTGCTTGGTGAACATGGAAAGTTCCCAAACACAGCAAACTCTTGAAATTTGCCATGAGCCTGTCATGAACACTTAGTGCCCTGGTTCCTAATTCCAGCACCCGGGTATTGGCTTTTACTCCCTGTCTGTGTTCACCTGTTAGGTGATTGATCTGCTCAGTCACCTGATATAAGCTAACTGAACACTACTTTACCCTGTGAGCACAAGTATTCTCAGCAGATATGCTCTCCAAACCATTCCCCATAACGAATGGAACATGCCAAGGATGCCCACTATCCCCACTCATTTGTAATCTCATTATGGAACCCCTGGCGGAACGCATTAGATTGAACCCCTTAACCTCGGGGCAAAACTCACATGTTCAGTCTATTTGCAGACATTTTAATTCTAACAAACCCGGCTTCTTCCCTGGCAGAGGTTCAAAAAACGCTGAACTGGTTTAGTAAGGTTTCCAACTATAAAGTAAATACAACCAAATCATATATCCTAGACCTAATGCCGCGTACACATGGTCGTTTTTTGTCTTGTAAAAAACATTGTTTTTTCTCAAAAAAAAAACGTAGTTTTTTCTCATGAAAAAAAAACGTTGTTTTTCAAACTTCATTTTAAAAAACGACGTTGCCTACACACCATCGTTTTTTCAAAATGCTCTAGCAAAGCGCGGTTACGTTCAGCACGTACGGCGGCACTCTGTTCAATTCAAGCTCGCGTCATAACTTGCTTCTGAGCATGCGCGGGTTTAAAAACGTTGTTTTAAACATCGTTTTAGCCCACACAAAGTCATTTTTTATGACACAAAAAATGGCGTTTTGAAAAAGACATAAGACGACGTTTTCCCCACACTTGGTCATTTTAAATGACGTTTTAAAAAATGGCATTTTTTTTCCATCAGAAAAAAACGACCGTGTGTATGCGGCATGAGGCTTGACGCTACGACTAAAAATCTACTACAGCTACAATATCCATTCACATGGGCAGACACCAGCATTACATATCTAGGAGTCCAATTAACAAAAACGACAAAAAAACTCTTCTCAAGCAACTTTAAACCATTCCTCACCAAACTACACACTGACACTCAATCTCTAATGGAACAATAATTAATGTGATCAGGGAGACTGGCAGCATTCAAAATGATACACCTACCGCAAATACTCTACGTATTCAGAACCTTCCCCATCACAATACCCTTGTCTTTCTTCAAGTCCCTCCAAATCATATTCAACAAATGTATCTAGAAGGGTAAAAAATCCAGGAAATTATTAAACGCAAATTAGTAGGGGGTACGGGATCATTAGACTTTACAGACTACTATTTGGCATCCATACTGGCTCAACTACCGGAATGGTTACAACCCCACTTAAACACATTATGGGGTCAAAAAGAAAACACATCACGCTTACATCATTAACCACATACAAAGGTGGTTAATGAGCATACCCTTAGGATCCAACATTCCGAAAGCAATTTCCTCTACAATGAAGGCCTCAGCCCACCCATGGAAAAAGTTAATACTAAATGACAACTACGACCCCACCATCTCCACACCGATATTCCCAATTGAAGTTCTACATCATCTATCCCCAGATATATCACTGAACCATTGGGCGCAAAAGAGCATCAAATCCATACAACACTTATTCCAAAGGTCCCAACTGAAATCCTTCTCTCAAATATAACGAGAATTCAACCTATCCCCAACATATCTCTTCACCTACATCCGAGTACACCACTGCCTTACCGCTATACCACAACCTTTTTATACCATACCTCCAAAAGCATGGGAATTCTTAACAAACCCTACCTCAAAATTGAAAGGTGTATCCCTCTTCTACAATATTCTCCATCAAAAATGCTTATTCACAAAATCTTCACCTCAAATCCACTGGGAGGTAGACCTAGGTAAATGCTACAATAAACAATGGCAACACACACTAAATTTAACCACTTCCATACCGGGCACTTACGCCCCTTCCTGCCCAAGCTAATTTTAAGCTTTCAGCACTGTCGCACTTTGAATGACAATTGCGCGGTCGTGCTACACTGTACCCAAACAATTTTTTTATCATTTTGTTCCCACAAATAGAGCTTTCTTTTGGTGGTATTTGATCACCTCTGCGGTTTTTATTTTTTGCGCTATAAACAAAAGAAGAGTGACAATTTTAAAAAAAAAACACAATTTTTTACTTTTTTATTTAATAAATATCACAATTTTTTTAAAAAAAAACGTTTTTTTTCCTCAGTTTAGGCCGATATGTATTCTTCTACATATTTTTGGTAAAAAAAAATCGCAATGATCATATATTGATTGGTTTGCGCAAAAGTTATAGCGTTTACAAAATAGCTGATAGATTTATGGCATTTTTATTTTATTAATTTTTTTACTAGTATTGGCGGCGATTTGCGTTTTTTACTGTCACCGTGACATTGCGGCGAACACATCGGACACTTTTGACACGTTTTTGGCGCCATTCACATTTATACAGCGATTAATGCGATAAATATGCACTAATTACTGTATAAATGTGACTGGCATTCAAGGGGTTAACACTAGGGGGTGAGGGAGGGGTTTATATGTATACCTAACTGTGGGGGAAGGGGGGTGACTGGGGGAGGTGACCGATCTATGTCCCTATGTACAAGGGACACAGATCGGTCTCCTCTCTCCCCTGACAGGACGTGGAGCTCTGTGTTTACACACAGAGCTCCACGTCTTGTCCCTGTAGCCGCCGATTCCGAGTGCCTGGCGGACATCGCGACCGCCAGGCACGCGCATTGGCATCTCGGGGACGCTCGCGCGCCCCCCAGTGGCCGCAAGAATACAGGACGTCAATTGACGTCCTGTTGAATATTCAGAGTCACCGTGGAGCCGTCATTTGACGATGGCCCGGTACTCTAGTGGTTAATATACAGATCAACAAAATGCTCTGCTCGACAACTCACTCAAAAATATCTTTGAGGTGGTACCTGACACCTACCAAATTAGCATCCTTTAGCCCACACATTCCCAACACATGTTGGAGATGCAACTCTGCCAAAGGAACTTACTACACATACTGTGGTCATTCAACCACATTCAGACATATTAGAACACTATCTTTCAAATCCTAAACGGACAAATCAAAATTATCTATCTCTACGATACCTGATCTTGCATTACTGAATCTAAACATTGAGACCATCCCCACAACCTATAGACATGTCACAACACATATTCTGCTAGCAGCCAGACTAAGTTTAATGAGACTCTGAAAAACCAACCAGCCCCCATCCGTTGCGCACACTCTTGATCTAGTAAACCTCCACTTCAGCTATGAAATAATGATGGCCTCCAGCAGAGGTCTATCTGCTAAAACACAAATAGACGGGAATCCAGGGTCACAGTGGTCTAGAGCAACATGGTATATAATAAAATACTCTATAAACCTCCAAGAATAGTCATGAATGAGCTATACATTACATAATAGATGTTCGAGACTTTCTACTCATAGCCTTATGAGTTCAATACACAAAATATTGAATGGAACACATTATAATACTTAATGATGATACTACCCCTCCCTCGGGTCACAAAAGAGGTCCCAATTGGGGTACTGGGGGGAGAGGACATCAAGATCTGAAAAGTTCAATACAAAGTTGATTCTGCTAATTGATTTATATCCAGTTACCAATATTTTGTATATTACAACATTTGCATACATATGTTTAATTATAAGTACAACAACTTTGTGTTCGACAAACAATGTGCACATTGTTATGTATATGTTCATGTGAAAAATCAATAAAAACATATTGAAGAAATAAATCATTGAAGTGTGCCGCAACCTTCTGCTTGAATTATATGTATGTGTGTGTGTATGTGTATATATATATATTTTTTTTTTTGTGACATTGTGAAAGGCGAGGTAGGGTTGGTTATGGACCAGATATTTTGGTCCACTTGTGTCCACCACCACTTCAGCCCCCCCTCCCCCCGATATACATTCTGTAATGTCAATCACATAATTAATAGCATGTGGGGTTTTACACAGAGGAAGGGAATGAAATAGGGTACAGAGGTTTCTTGGGGGTTTTGTATTGGGCCTGTGTGACTCCACCCCCCATTTTTCCCCCTTTCTGAGGACAGGATAGTAGAAACTTTATCTTGAAAGGGAGGAAGAGCAACACGGAGATTGGGTGGAATAAGAGGGAGGCTGTTGGGTGCCCCCCTAGATGCACCCCTTAATTTGAATCACATAATAATAATAATAATATATGGGGCTTTATATTTAGAAAGAGATTGAAATTGGGCACAGGTTTTTTTTTTGTTCTGCCCCCCCCCCCCCTTGGGGGACTGTGATATATATGAAAGGGAAATCTGAAAACTATGTGTCTCGGCTAGAGGAGGAGGAAGGGCTGAGTGATGTGATTTGTACGCTTTGGAGATACCTCTACCTGTACTTTCTTCCCTTATATATGAGAGGGCTGATCAAATGAAATAAAACACTGTGGGAGTAGTTATAGTATAGCGAATGTAGAAGGACTGTTTAGCGCTAGAGAGAGATACTAGGTACCAAGCCTGTTGTTTACATAATGTGAAGGGTGTATGTCTTTTCTTACATGTGTTTGTGTTGTATTATATGTTTCTGTTCTTAATATTAATAAAAACTAATTAAACACTTGTGTCCACCAACAGGTTGTATAAATTAAGCATGACTACAGGACTAGAGCAAAGGATTGTTCTTGGCCTGGGACTCAGGAAGCAAAAACCTGAGAGAACTGCTTATATGAAGTTTGCTTTGTAAGAGAAAAGGTTTGCATTGTCTTTGTTTTGTGGGTGACTGGGAGAAGCCCTTCACCTCTCAGTTAGGAACCTGCAATGTTCAGTTAGTGCCTGGGTGGCAAGGATTTATTTTCTGTTTTTGTTTGTGATATTTTCATGCAACCTTTTAAAATAAAACTGGCTACAAGTCAGATTTTTACAAAACCTGCCGTTTTGAGTAACTTTTCCCTGGGAAGGTGATAACATTTGAGCTAACCTCCTGACAATATATATAGTTTCATATTTTTCTGTCTGTCTTTGACTTGAGACCAGCTTTAATGTAAATAAAGTATGTGTACAAGCTTCTGTGCATTCCTTTAACTCGATAACTTGTTTGAGAGAACTTATTTAAAAATCAATGCTCAGCCTCAACATTGAGTAATAGTGTTGAATCTATAGGCTTTAAACAGTTTACAGCTTATCTGAGTTGCAACATAAGCCCTCATATTGATTTGATATTGATCATTAGTCATTGTGTGAGATATACTCTTAACCTACTCATTATCTTTACTGAGGGCTTGTGTCTACCCTTACATGTAGGTTTTACTAAGCTGTTTTTATGAAATTATTTCATTTAAAGTACAACCAAGTATTCTGATAATTGTAAGTATTTTGTACATGTAATATTAGTATAGTATGTTCTGACTAGTCTGCTCAGTACAACTGATAGTTATGGGGCTAGAATAAACAATGACATTGCCAGGTGTGCATAGAAACAGATCACAATAACTCAAGAATAAAAAGTGACCAATGAAAGCACTACTTGCACTGTTACAGTTTATCCCAACTGCTATCACTGCCACTTTTGCAGGGCAGCTTTGTCTATATATGTAGCAGGACTCCTGAGAAGCTAGTGGTTGTTTAGGTCCCCCTTAGCCTGTCTAGGAGAAGTAGGTCCAGACTTGCCACACAGCACTCACCAACCATCCAGCAGCAGTCAGTAAATGGACCTCAACTCCATCAGTATTTGTGATTTTTTTTTAAAACAACTCGGGGGAAAGTGAGGGTTAGGCTGTACAGCCTGGGAGCTTCAAAAAAGTTCTTTCTAGAACAAGCACAAATGGAGAAAAAATTGCTTCAGTCCATGTGCCTTTAATCTCCTCAGGACCACCCATCTGTATTGTACTGCAATCCCCCCCCCTTCCGCTGACTCCCTTGACCAACAACACAGGCTCTGTTAAGAGGGAACAGTCTCTTTGTTTCTTCTGCCTGGAAAGCAGAGCGAAGGAACAAACAGATTTTGTGTAAAAAAAGTAGCACATAATACACATTAACACTCATTAGGCACACACTTAACCCCTTGATTACACCATTGCTAGCACCGCCATTTCTAGTGTCAAAAAATAAATAAATACAAATTCCAGTGTATATATACCAAAGTTAGTATGCTAAAATTTTCACGCAAAAAATCCATATACACTTATTGGGATTTTCTTTTTCAAAAACATTTAGCAGAATGCATTTTGGCCTAAATTCCTGAAGACATTTTTTTTTTTTTGCAGAAAGTAAGAAGTATTGTTTTTTTTTATTTGTGTAAATAAAAATTATATAAAATTTGTTTGGGTACACTGTTGCATGACCATTCAATTACCAGTTAACCTCTTGACCACTGGGCACTTAAACCCCCTTCCTGACCAGACCAATTTTCAGCTTTCGGTGCTCTCACAATTTGAATGACAATTACTCCGTCATACAACATTGTACCCATTTGAAATTTTTGTCCTTTTTTTCACACAAATAGAGCTTTCTTTTGGTGGTATTAGATCACCTCTGGGTTTTTTATTTTTTGCGCTATAAAAGAAAAACGACCGAAAATTCTGTAAAAAAAAAAAAAAATAACTTGTTTCTGTCATATTCGCAGGTTATTTCTCACACACAGCATATGCATACCACGAATGACACCCCAAAACACATTATGCTATTCCTCCCGAGTATGGCGATACCCCATGTGTGCAACTTTTACACAGCGTGGCCACATACAGAGGCCCAACATGCAGGGAGCGCCATCAGGCGTTCTGGAGCACCCAGGCCAATTCTGATATTTCTCTCCTACATGGAAAAATCACAATTTATTTGCTAGAAAATTACATAGAACCCCAAAACATTATATATGCGGAGTATTGGGGTATTGCAGAGTATTTGGGTATTGCAGAGTATTGGGGTATTGGGGGTATTGCAGAGTATTGGGGTATTGCGGAGTATTTGGGTATTGGGGGGCATTGCAGAGTATTGGGGTATTGCAGAGTATCGCGCAGGGTATTGGGGTATTGCAGAGTATTGCGCAGGGTATTGGGGTATTGCAGAGTATCGGGGTATTGCAGAGTATCGGGGTATTGCAGAGTATGGGGTATTGCAGAGTATCGGGGTATTGCAGAGTAACGGGGTATGGCAGAGTAACGGGGTATGGCAGAGTAACGGGGTATGGCAGAGTAACGGGGTATGGCAGAGTAACAGGGTATGGCAGAGTATGGGGTATGGCAGAGTATGGGGTATGGCAGAGTATGGGGTATGGCAGAGTATTGCGCAGGGAGGGATGGCAGAGTATGGGGTATGGCAGAGTATTGCGCAGGGAGGGATGGCAGAGTATGGGGTATGGCAGAGTATTGCGCAGGGAGGGATGGCAGAGTATGGGGTATGGCAGAGTATTGCGCAGGGAGGGATGGCAGAGTATGGGGTATGGCAGAGTATTGCGCAGGGAGGGATGGCAGAGTATGGGGTATGGCAGAGTATTGCGCAGGGAGGGATGGCAGAGTATGGTGTATGGCAGAGTATTGCGCAGGGAGGGATGGCAGAGTATTGATGGCACTGCAGAGTATTGCGCAGGGAGGGATGGCAGAGTATGGGGTATTGCAGAGTATTGATGGTACTGCAGAGTATTGCGCAGGGAGGGATGGCAGAGTATGGGGTATTGCAGAGTATTGATGGTACTGCAGAGTATTGCGCAGGGAGGGATGGCAGAGTATGGGGTATTGCAGAGTATTGATGGTACTGCAGAGTATTGCGCAGGGAGGGATGGCAGAGTATGGGGTATTGCAGAGTATTGATGGTACTGCAGAGTATTGCGCAGGGAGGGATGGCTGGATCTGTGACTGCAGTTGTCACAGATCCAGCCCACAGCAGCTGCTGACACCCCGCGCTCCCCCCCCTCCTCTCCTCTCCTCTCGCACTGTACCGAACAGTACAGAGAGGAGAGGGAGGAACCGGCGTCATCAAATGACGCCGGTTTGTTTACAAGTGATCGCTCCGTCATTTGACGGAGCGATCACGTGGTAAACAGCCGCGATTCGCGGGAATTTACCGTGATCCGTGATGCGCCGGGTCTTCTAGACCCGGCGAGCACGGACACTTCCGCGAGCGCGCCCCAGGGGACGCGCAAACGCGGAAGTGCACGAGGACGTCCCAGGGACGTCCTGTCACAGTAACTCGACCGCGCTGTAGCAGTATTTTTGCTATAGCGCGGTCGGCAAGTGGTTAAAGTAGCACAGTGCTAAATAGCAAAAAATGGCCTGATCATAAGGGAGGTAAAACCTTCCAGAGCTGAAATGGTTAAGCTGAGACTGGCAAAATTTCACTGTGTGCCTTTAAGCCAAGAGCAGAAATACTTTTAGTATGGTGAGCAGTTCAGTCTTCCAATAGAGTGCACTGGTAGTGGCTTGTGCCTAGCGCTCTAGGATTCTCACAACAGTGAAGTTCCCTCTGCAGGATGCTATAGACCCAGGCTTTTCTCCTATAAGCATTTATCCCTAGGCAGCAGGCTTATGATGACCAGATAGACAATACACACCTTCCTCAGGGCAGAGCCCAGGAGGAAAGTACATTTTCTGGAAGTTTCCGCAAATATTTATACTCTACCCCAGCATGCACCAATGGCCATAAACCCCCCAGTGGTTGGCCAGGGGAAATATAAATATTCATAACCCAAGGTATCATTGTTTCCCAAACCCTTGCCAGAGACACTCCCCAGCAGCAGGAGGAAGCAAATGGCCATCTGAGCTTTGGGGAACCTGCAGAAGGAAGACTATATAAATCAACTACATGTATACATTTGGAGCGAAATGTAAATACATCATGCATGCGTTTACCACATACAATTATCAGAATACTATATATACAAGTGTATGTGTGTGTGTGTAAATGAATGTATACAGTGTGTGTGTGTGTATATATATATACGGTATATACTGTATATATATATATATATATATATATATATATATATATATATATATATATATATATATATATATATATATATATATATATATATAACATTTTTAACATGCATCAACAAAAGTTATGTTTTTTTTGTTTTGTTTTTTATGTTTACGTTAGTATTTTTAAAGCGGGGGTTGACCCGAATTTTTTTTTTTTAACATTAGATTGAGGCTAATTGTGGGAAGCACAATCGGCTGTTTTTTTTTAAATCAATGCAGTACATACCGTTTTAGAGCTAGATGTTCTCCGCGGCTACCGGGTATGATCTTCGGGACTGGGCGTTCCTATTTGATTGACAGCCTTCCGACCATCGCATACACGAGTTGTTGAAAGAAGCCGAACGTCGGTGCGGCTCTATACGGCGCCAGCGCACCGACGTTCGGCTACTTTCGGCAAATCGTGACGCGCTGTATGCGACGGTCGGAAGGTTGTCAATCAAATAGGAACGCCCAGTCCCGCAGACCATACCCAGAAGCCGCGGAGAACATCTACTGTAGCTCTAAAACGGTAAGTACTGCATTGATTTAAAAAAAAACACCCAATTGTGCTTCCCACTATTAGCCTCAATCTAATGTTAAAAATGTGTTTTTCGGGTGAACCCCCGCTTTAAGGACACATACTATTAATGTGAATAGCACAAAAAAGTCTTGCAGAATATACTCTTAGACTGTAATCAAAGAATACTCTTGCTGGAAAGCTCTTATACTAATGGGCATGTCAGTTCATGTGACCTAACATCTTTAGAAAATCCAGCTGATTATTTTGATCCAGGGACTTCTTGAAGGCAACAATTCAATTTACTGATGATCCCAATTAATTAATGTAGATTGGTAAAGTGATTCAAAGAAAAACTTACTGCTACTTCTTAGTCATTTCAGAATGTACAATAGGTCACCAAACCAGAAACAAGAAAATGGCCACTGCCTTCACCTATAACCTTTGCAGCAAGGAGCACATGGAAGGGTAACACATGCAAAACAAAACCAGAGAAATTCCTTGCTCAACTTACTGACCAGCCTGAAACCAACCAAATTATCCTGTCTGGCAGAATGCGTTAAAAAGAGGTGTTTAGTCTGCACACATTTGCAAATAAATGCGTCAGCTACAGAGCCCCGTCAAGGCCCCCCAGTATTCTCTGTAGTACTAACTCTAAATTTTGAGAGCCTCCACTGTGGAAGCACATGCATTATAATAGATAGACAGAGGGCATGTGAGCCTCGACACACTAGGCACCTTTTCTGCCAAGGTATAGGGATGCAGACATTTGTTTACAGGCACCTCATTTAAAGTCCCAAAAAATACCCCTTTTTTCCTTTGCTGCCATAGTGCTATGTGCTGGGTGTCCAGTGCGCCCCTGTGCCTTTAAGGAAGGGTGGGCTCCCTCCAGGCTCAAATGAATGGGCTGCCAAGCCTGCATTTTCGCACAAAAAAAGTGCATGCACCTTTTAAAAAATGCAGCCGCAGGGTCTTTTTGACCATGCAATTTCCCTGCAGTTCCTGTACTTGCACACACATTGTGAATGCGTGGGGGTGGCATTCAGAATGGTCAGCAGCCCCACGACTTTTTACAGAGCAGTGTGTTTTCACTGCATGTTGTTTGCGGGTGCAGGAATCGATGTGACACAATTGTTTTATATCTATTTAACCCTATTGTTACATAGTTGTAAACAGCTGTAATGCCACGTACACACGATCAGAAAGAAAAGACTGATGTGAGCTTTTGGTTGGAAATTCTGACCGTGTGTGTAGGCTCCATCGGAATTTTTCTATCGGAATTTCTGGCAAGAAAAAATTGGTTCTCAAATTTTTCGACGGGAAAAGTTATTTTTGTCGGAAATTCCGATCGTCTGTATGTAATTCCGACGCGCAAAAAAAATGCATGCTCAGAATAAATTCAACGCATGCTTGGAACCATTGAACTTAATTTTTCTTGGCTTGTGGTAGTGTTGTACATCACCGCGTTCTTGACGGTCGGAATTTAGTGTGACCGTGTATATGCAAGACAAGCTTGAGCCAAAATTCTGTTGGAAAAAAATCTATTTTTCATGTCGGAGGTTCCGATCGTGTGTACGCGGCATAAGAGCTATTCATATGTGTTCTGTAACCTTTTTTAAATTTGTGTATGTGTTCTGCCCAGCTTTCCTTTTACTCACAATTTTGAAGAGTCAAAGAGAAGCAGTTGGTATATTTGTATAGGAAGAAACCCTTCAGTTCTCCCACATAGAGGAGTATATCTCCCATGGTTGAGACCCAGGTTCTTTCATTCTATTACTAGGGTAGGACCCACTAATTCGGGGTACTTTGTCGCAGTAAGTGGGCTTAGCACTATATGACTATATAGTGTGACCAAACCCCCGTATTTTTGAATATGTTCAGGTGTTTTTAACTAGCCTTGCAGGATAAATGTCATTTTTGCATGTGTGCGCTATAATCTGTTTTGTACTGTATTTGGTCTTATAGCAGCACCAGCTTAGATGTATAGCATTTTTAGGGTGTGCCCACCAAGTATCTTTTTGTATTTTGTATAGACCCTGACCAGGTCTCTTGGCTGGAGCACCCCTCCCCCTCTTCATTACCTCACATTAGTGGCCACCAGTGTATAGGAAGAAACCCTTCAGTTCTCCCACATAGAGGAGTATATCTCCCATGGTTGAGACCCAGGTTCTTTCATTCTATTACTAGGGTAGGACCCACTAATTCGGGGTACTTTGTCGCAGTAAGTGGGATTAGCACTATATGACTATATAGTGTGACCAAACCCCCGTATTTTTGAATATGTTCAGGTGTTTTTAACTAGCCTTGCAGGATAAATGTCATTTTTGCATGTGTGCGCTATAATCTGTTTTGTACTGTATTTGGTCTTATAGCAGCACCAGCTTAGATGTATAGCATTTTTAGGGTGTGCCCACCAAGTATCTTTTTGTATTTGGTATATTTGTATGCACTAACCCTTTTAGTAAAAGCGACTGGTTTTAGCATATTTTTAGACTGGTAGAGAAAACAATGCGTGCTAGCAAAAACCTGTATACTAGTAAGTAATCTGCCGAAAAGCAGTTTTCTGACTACAAGTATCAGAATTGTGTGTCTCTCATGCCTTTTACACGCGTTTGGTTTTCCCGGCTGTAAAAAGTCCGCCGGGAAAACCAAGGGTAAAACCGAAAACCTGCTCGGTAGCTTTTTCCCCCTACACACGGCCGTTTTTCCTGGCAGGAAAACTGCCATGAGAGCTTTGGTTGGGAAACCTGGGTGTGTGTATGCTTCACCGCAGGCTTTCCTCATAGAAAAACTGGTGGCTTAAAACCGCCGGAAATCCCGGCGGGAAAAAAGAAAACATATTCAAATTTTTTCCCGCTGGGATACCCATGGTCCAGGCTAGAATCTCAGGCATCATTCACACACAGCCAGGAATGCTGCTGCTTTTCATATTTTTCGCCCACACATTCCCTCTCTTCAGATACAGCACACCAGGATAGTGTGGGAGGGACAGAAAGGAGGAGGAGGAGCTGTATTCCCCCCTGCTCTTATGTGAGGAGAGTGAGGGGGGGGGCTGGACTCGCTGGGCTGTGAAAGAGTGTCAGTCGGCTCAGCTTGCAGTCACCACTCTCGGATTTTACAGGCTGGTTCTCCTGTCCTAAAGAAGGGAGAGATCAGTCTGTTTTTTCAGTAACTGAGATGAAGGTTTGCCCCCCCCCCCCCAACAGTGCTCATGGAGTCTTTTCTGCAACTCGCTCTTCTCCGTGCCAATGAGGATGCAGGGGAAGGAGCAGATCGGGCGGCTGTGGTTGTGTGAGCGCTCGCATTATGCAGTGTCAGCGAGCAGAGGGGGGGGGGTAGGAATCCTCTGCAGAGCTGACTGGGGATGCTCTCCCTCTCAGGAGAGACTGTTACTCCAGCGGCGGCCCAAGAAAAATACAAAACATGCAAAAATAAAAAAATAAAAAAATAAAAAAAAAATTGGGGGGGGGGGACACATGGTGGGGCACAGCATAATGTTGGGGGGGGGGGGGGGGCAGGGCCCCCTCTGGCCCCCCATAGGGGCGCCATTGCCAATAAATCAGTGTAAATACTGAGACAAATAGATATTCCACTGATTCTGTGCTTTAACATGGTTGTAACTTAGTTACACTTAAGTAAAAAAGGGAAATCCTCAGCCACCAGTATAGAGAAGCATCCAGGTTATGTTCTGATATTTGCATTCCCATGGCCAAGTTGGAATACTTAAAATTATATTATATTATATTTAGAAATGGGTTTAACACATTTTTCAGCTTTCCAGCTTGAACCTTGGCCTTTGTTTGAATAAAGAATATCACATATTTTACATGTATAACCAAACTAAAATGGAAGTATCTTTATATGATACCTGGAGCACTAGTAATGTTTCAGCAACTTCATTAAAGGACAGTAAATTAGATAGCGGAGGTTGTGTGTCTGAAGTTGTTATACTTTAAACTAATATGGGAATACACCACATGATGGCACTCTTATCAAGGATAAAAATTGGAAGCTACAAGATTCATTAGAACCATTTGAAGTAATATGAAGCTGGTATAAGGCACTTAATAATGAAGAGAATTAAACTTTAGCAGTGTATTTTCCTGTGCTATGTTTGCAATTAAAGATGCTGTTTCTGCTGAAGATATGAAGGAGGTATTGTATATGGAATAAGGCCACACATTTCTAAGTACATTTTTATGTACTATATTAATGTGCTCAACTTGAAAAAAGGCAGTGCTGTATTAAAAAAAAAGTAATTAAAACATTTCCTCAACATAAGCTATTAAATATAAAATATGCACAATGTGGAGATATAAAATAGTGTGATGCTATTCCTCTTGTGGACACATATTGCCATCAAATTCAAGCCAGTATATGCAGGAGAAAAGTGCAGAGTGTATAATAGAAGGCAGCATATGCATCAGATGAGTGTGGAGGGTATAAAATGGGCAGTATATGTAGGAAAGAATTGTAGAAGGTTTTTAGCATGTGCAGGAGAGGAGTGCAAGGCTATGATGGTGGACAGAATGTGCAGAAGAGGTTTGGTGGAGGGTATGACAGCGTTCAGTATGTGCTTGAGTGAATTGCTGATGATTTGACTGTAGGGATCGGCCTGAACATCCCCCAGTTTGGTTCGAACCAGAACATCTTGAACAGGGAAAAAGTTCAAGAAAACATGCAAACTCCATTAAAGTCTATGGGACACGAACATGAAAAATCAAAAGTGCTCATTTTATAGACTTATATGCAAGATATTGCCATTAAAAGTGTATGGGGACATGTATCAAAGCAAAAAAAAAAAATCTTAACCACTTGAGACCCGCGCTATTGACAAAAGACATCAACAGCGCGGTTCTCAGGTGCCAAGTGGACGTCTTTGGACGTCATTTGAAATGCATTACCCGCACGCGCCACTGGGGGGTGCGCGGCGGGTAACCACTGTGCCGCCGCATCCCTGGGGACCCGATGCGTGTACCTGGCGGCCGCGATGTCCACCGGGTACACGCGATCGTCGGGAACACAGCCGGTAACAGCAGGGACGTGGAGCTCTGTGTGTAAACACAGAGCTCCACGTGCTGTTAGGCCCCGTACACACGGCCGAGGAACTCGACGTGCCAAACACGTCGAGTTCCTCGGTGAGTTCAGGGATGAAGCCGCCGAGGAGCTCGGCGGGCCGCCTTCTCCCATAGAACAACGAGAAAATAGAGAACATGTTTTCTATTTTCTCGACGAGTTCCTCGGCGGCTCCATCGGGCCAAAAGTGTACAGACGACGGAGTTTCTCGGCAGAATCCGTGTTTGACCGAGTTTCTCGGTGAATTCTGCCGAGAAACTCTGTCGTGTGTACGAGGCCTTAGAGGAGAGGAGACCGATCTGTGTCTCTTGTACATAGAGACACAGCATCGGTCACCTCCCCCAGTCACCCCCCTCCCCCCACACAGTTAGAACACACCCAGGCTACACAGTTAACCCCTTCCTCACCCCCTAGTGTTAACCCCTTCCCTACCAGTCACATATATACAGTAATTAGTGCATTTTTATAGCACTGATCGCTGTATAAATGTGAATGGTCCCAGATTTGTGTTGAAAGTGTCCGATACGTCCGCCGCAATATTGCAGTCCCAATAAAAATCGCAGATCGCCGGCATTACTAGTAAAAAGAAAAATTATGAAAAAAAATCATAATTATGTTCCCCATTTTGTAGGCGCTATAACTTTTGCGCAAACCAGTCGCTTATTGCGATTTTTTTTTTTTTTTACAAAAATACGTCGAAAAATACGTATCGGCCTTAACTGAAAAAAAAAATTGTTTTTTTTAAAAAAAAATGGTAGATTTATTATAGCAACAAGTAAAACAAATATATATATTTTTTAAATTGTCGCTCTTTTTTTTTTTATAGCGCAAAAAATAAAAACCGCAGAGGTGATCAAATACCACCAAAATAAAGCTCTATTTGTGGGGAAAAAAGGACGTCAATTTTGTTTGGGAGCCACGTCGCACGACCGCGCAAATGTCAGTTAAAGCGACGCAGTGCCGGAAGCTGAAATGTCGCCTGGGAACGAAGGGGGTTTATGTGCCCAGTAAGCAAGTGGTTAAAATAGTTTTTAAAAGAGCAGTGATTTTAATAATGCTTAAAGTGAAACAATAAAAATTAAAAATTCCTTTAAATATTGTGCCTCTTGCAGCAATACTGACATTTCTAAAGGATTTTTTTTATTAAAACTTGCTCTTGCAGCTGTAATGTATTGTATCCCCCCCGAATCATACCAGATTACATGCCCCCCCACCCCAAAGAACCTTGTCCTCATGTTGATGGGGACAAGGGCCTCTTCCCGACAACTCCTCTGGGCTGTGGTTGTCGGGGGATTTTTGAAATGTATCAACCCTGATATACTTACTGCCTATCCCATTTCTTGAAGCCCTAAAATACCAAGAGACTACAAACACCTCCAAATTATATTTTTTTGTAAAGTAGATACTCCAAGGTATTTAGTAAGAAAGGAGTTTTTTTTAAAGTTGTATTGTTTTGCCAACATTTTTTGGGAACATAAAGAAAGTTGATTTTATTTCACATAGGTGTCATTTAAACAAATTATTTCTCACACATAGCATTACATACTAACTATTACACTTCAAAACACATACTCCTTCCAAGTATGCGGATATACACTGCTCAAATTTTTTTACGGAATACTTTTGAATCAGAAATCCTGGGACATTCATCTGATCAGTTAAGTAACAGAGGGGGAGGGGTGTATACAGAGGGGGTTGTTAATCAGTTTCAGCTGCTTTGCTGTTAATTGAAATTAACAACAGGTGCACTAGATGGGCAACAATGAGATGACTGTTATTCACTAGTTTTGCATTTGGCTAGGGTCAGTGTCACTACTGGTAGCACAAGGCGATACTTAGACCCTATAAAGGTTGCACAGGCATTCCAACTCCTTCAGGATGGCACATCAATACGTGTCATTGCCAGAAGGTTTGCTGTGTCTCCCAGCACAGTCTCAAGAGCATGGAGAAGATTCCAGGAGACAGACAGTTACTCTAGGAGAGCTGGACAGAGCCGTAGAAGGTCCTTAACCACTTAACCCCCCCCCCCCCCGGACCATATTGCTGGTCAAAGACCAGAGCACTTTTTGCGATTCGGCACTGCGTTGCTTTAACTGACAATTGCGCGGTCGTGCGACGTGGCTCCCAAACAAAATTGGCGTCTTTTTTTTCCCACAAATAGAGCTTTCAGGCGCCTGGTTACGTATGAACGACGCACTTCCGGTCCCGCTGGCTCCCTGGCCTGGAACGCACACCAGTCTCTCAGCGAGGAACTCTCATCACATTTTCTACCTGCCACGCTGACTAGCCTCAGTGCCGGGTCTAAGGCACCACGCAAGTAAGAGGCCATTTGGCGACGCTGTATTTGTTTTGTTACATTTTATTAAATAGTACTTCACTATGGTGGTTTCCCTCTCCCTTTTTGTTCAAACATTGTGAGAGTGCCTGAACTTGGGAAACGTAGAGCCGCACAGCTGAACTTTGGAACTGGTTTAGTGACCAACTGCTTTATTTGACCTTTTCTAAACAATCAGGTCAACACCTTGTGGTAAGAAGCCATCCATTAGCGCACTTTTGGGGGATTTTCTTGGTGAAGGTGGACATCTCTCACATTGAATTTCCAGCATTTCTTTTCAGTTTAATCTGACAAGAACCCTTTTGAATGGACTTTATTTATTTAACACTTTTGAATGGACTTTATTTATTTATTCATATATTCAATTTCTTTATATTCATTTTCCACTGTGCTTATGTTCACTTGTATATTGCTATTGGTTCGGACGGACCATCTTATATAATGTATTGTATTGTTATTGTTTAGGTATCATTTACTTATAGGCATCACTGTTTTTACTGATTATTCAGTTATAGCGCCCCCTTCATATACTATTGAAGCCCCATACACACTATCAGTTTTCCTGCTGGTTTTCTCTTCAGGTTTACGAAAACCATGTAGTACAAGGACCTGCCTGATTGCATTCAAATTGAAACGTTTAAGGTTTGACCTCATATTAGATGGTTTTGGTAAACCTGAAGAGAAAACCATCAGGAAAACTGATAGTGTGTATGGGGCTTTACTATTCCATTCTGACCTTTTGACTGAGGTCTCAATCTCAGGAGAGCTGCTTATTTATTCATTTATTTCACTTATTTTTTTCTATGTGTCGTTTATCACATTAAGTTATATTGGCGCAAGATATTCTTTTCTCATGCCCTGATGTTGTCAGGCATGCATACCAGCACATAAGGGCAATACAAACTACTGAGGACCATTTTGAGTTGTTGCAATGAAATTTCAGCAAAATGAACTAGCTTGCTGCATATTTTTTTAATTTTTATTTTCGGGGTGTCTTTGAATTCAGCCCTCTGTAGGTGGATAATTTTCATTTCCATCAAATGATGTGCCATCCTTTCATTCCTAACACATTACTCAGTCCATATCAGTATAGATATCCAGCATGAGATTTTTGCCTGTTGAGATCTGATATGTTTTCAAAGTGTTCCTTAAATTCTTTTGAGCAGTGTATATACAGTACATATTGAGGGGCCCAGAATCCAAGGAGCACCTTCAAGCTTTCAATTGGCATGAATTTTGTATTTGATTTGCTGCCTACCTATCACATTTCTTGAGGTCCTGAAGTCCCGAGTATATGGACACCATCTTGTGGGAGACATTTTGGCTGTTAAGATGCATTGAGGGGCCCAAAATTTAAGAAGCACCTTCAGGCTTTCAAGGAGCATACATTTTGTATCTGATATTATCACTACCTATCACAGTTTTTGAGGCCCTGAAGTGCCAGGAGAAGAGAAACACTCCCAAAATGACTGCATTTTGTAAAGTAATTTAATTATAGTATTTGAAGATCATATTTTTTGTCACATGTTTTTGGTGAATGAAGAATTTGTGGAAAATTACTTTTTTTTAGGTGTGGTGACTATTTTGAAGATTTGTTTTGCTAAAACATATTTTTGGAAAATGTGTGAAAAAAAAATTAAACTCATTTGTCAAATAGTAAGATATTACTAACACACGATATGGACATACTTAGAATAGGGGCACCTGATATGTGAAACTTTTTTGTAGCCTAGCCACTTAGGGTCCAAAACACAAGAAGTACCTTCAGATTTTCTTGGGGCATAAATTACGCAAATATTTTCTTGATTACCTATCTAATTTTTGGTGACCCCGGTGACCTTGGTCTGTAAAAAACTAAATTACCACAACGTACCTGTGATTGGACACAGTGATAGTCAATCAGCAGGTCCGGCAGACTCAATGTATGCTGGGACCCGCCGATCATTCAGAAGAGCAGCAGAATGGTGGTCTCCTATGTCTCCTATACAGTCCCATCATCCCCATCCCCTGTACTCCTGTACAGTCCCATCACCACATCCCCTTTACACCTATACAGTCCCATCAACCGCTGTACTCCTATACAGTCCCATCATCCCCATCCCCTGTACTCTTATATAGTCCCATCATCCCCATCCCCTGTACTCCTATACAATCTAATCATCCCCATTACTCCTATACAGTCCCATCATCCCCATCCCCTGTACTGCTATACAGTCCCATCATCTCCACCCCCTTTACTCCTATACAGTCCCATCATCCACAGCCCCTGTACTCCTATATAGTCCCATCATCCCCATACCCTGTACTCCTATATAGCCCCATTATACTCCTATTCAGTCCCATCATCCCCTGTACTCCTATACAGTCCCATCATCCCCATCCTCTGTACTTCTATACAGTTTCATCATCCCCATCTCCTGTACTCCTATACAGTCCCATCATCTCCACCCTCTATACTCTTATACAGTCCCATCATCCCCATCATCCCCATTCCCTGAACTCCTACACAGTCTCATCATCCCCAACCTCTGATTTCCTGTACAGTCTCATCACCCCCATTCTTTGTACTCCTATACAGTCCATCATCCCCATCCCCTGTACTCTTATACATTCCCAACATCCCTGTAACCTTATACAGTCACGCCCTCCCCATTCCATGATTTTCTGTACAGTCCCATCATCCCCATCCTCTGTACTCCTATACAATCCCATCATCACCAGCCTCTAAATTTCCTGTACAGCCCCATCATCCACATACCCCGTACTCCTATACAGTCCCATCATTTCAATCCTCTGTACTCCTGTACAGTACCATCATCCCCATCCCCTGTACTCCTATACAGTACCATCATCCCCATCTTCTGTACTCCTATACAGATGGACTTTGTAGGCACAACACAGTTGAATATATAAAAAAAACTATGATCTATTAAAAGAGATCTACAATACCGAATAAAAATAACATTGACTATTCAAATGACAAACATTCTTAGAATAACAGTAACTCACTACCTAGAAAGATCATAGAAGAGTCAAAGATCCATAGAATAGTCTGCCTCAAGGGTGCATGTGGCCTGTGGCATCTCTGCGGTCCAGGGGGCTGTCACCCCAAACGTAGACACTCAAGCAATGATTTAAGACAAGATACTCCTTGAGGCACGCTATGCTATGGATCTTTGCCATCTTTAAAGTGGTTGTATAGTCATTTTTTTACTTTTACCTACAGGTAAGCCTATAATAAGGCTTACCTATAGGTAAAAAAAAATATCCTAAACCTTTACGGTTTAGGAGATATTCCCCTTGCAATGAGCCAGCTGAATGCAGCAGCGCATGTGCACAGGGGATTCTCAGCTTAAGGCCCGGCAGACGGCGGACCTTGCCAGAAAGAAGTCTCCCATGCGCATGCGGAAGACACGCCGAGGGAAAATGTCATCTCCCTCGGCATTGACCGGCAGAGGTACCGACGCCTCGTTCTAAGGTAAGTATTTCATAATGAGCTAGTATGCAGTGCATACTAGCTTATTATGCTTTTTCCTTTTCAGGTGGCAAAACAAAAATAAAAAAAAACATTTTTGACTATACAACCGCTTTAATTATTGGGAAATTTTACTTTAAACTGCAAGCGTCAGGCTGGTGGGCAGTTTATTAGCCCCCTATTAATTGGGGATCTTTGAGGACCCCATTCGCTGTATCCTGTTTGTTTTTAAGTTAGTCTCCCCTAGCTCTAAAGTCATTTTGAGGACAAATCCATGTACCCGTGGTTGTTTTTTTGCTGATTGCGTTCTCCGTTGGTTGCTTTCACCGTTTATCTTCTGAATAATTTGCATTAAAACTCCTGAGGAAGCGTTCTCCACGCGCAACATGTAAAATCAGCTAAAGCAGCCCCAAGGGTGGCGTCATCCGCATGGAACTTCCCCTTTATAGTGCCGTTGTACGTCACCACGCTTTGCTAGAGCATTTTTTAAAAACAATCGTGTGTGGGCAACGTCGTTTTCATGATGAAGTTGGAAAAAAATACATTTTTTTCTACATGCCGAAAAACGTATTTTTTTTAATGCTGAAAAATGATCGTGTGTACACGGCATCAGAGTCTGCAAAAGACTTGAGACTGGGGCAGAGGTACACCTTCGAGCAGGACAACAACCCTAAACATACAGCCATGAAATGTTTAGATCAAAGCATATTCATGTGTTAGAATGGCCCAGTCAAAGTCCAGACCTAAATCCAATAGAGAATCTGTGGTAAGACTTGAAAATTGCTGTTCACAGACACTCTCTATCAAATCTGACAGAGTATGGGCTATATTGCAAAGAAGAATCAGCAAAAATGTCACTCTAGCTGTGCAAAGATGGTAGAGACATACTCAAAAAGACTTGCAGATGTAATTGCAGCAAAAGGTGATTCTATGAAGTATTGACTCTGGGGGGCTGAATACAAATGCACGACTTTTCACATATTTATTTGTAAAAAAAATGAAAAACATTTATTATTTTCCTTCCACTTCATAATTTTGGGCCACTTTGTGTTGTTCTATCACATAAAATTCCAATAAAATACTGTGACATGGAGGATTGTTCAGCTCAGTGGTAAATGCATTTTGGTGTAGTGAGTCCACATCAGATAGGCGTTTAAAGTTAAGGGCCTGGTAGCCCATGTTTATTAACTGAAAAAAAAACAGGGGTATAAATGTCATTCAGACATAACTGAAAATGCTAGCCCACCTGGCTACTCTTCAACAGCACTGCTGATATAGATAATGGTCCTCCAAACCACCAGCTCTTCCAGGCCCACAGTCTTGGATGCACACAGCTTTGGGCTCCTCGGATGCACACAGCTTGAAGGCCTTCAATGCACACAGCTTCTATCTTCACACAGAGCCTCTCTCACCAGCAGCCACTGCTCCAACGACACCTTCCTCCCCCTCGTTTTATGTGCTGTGTGCACCCTGCTGGCTGTCTACAAGACCCGGACACAGGGTTGGAGATCCCGTCCCTCCCAAAACTCTTAGGCCGCGTACACACGACCGGTTCATCCGATGAGAATGGTCCGACGGACTGTTTTCATCGGTCCACCGCTGAAGTGGCCTGATGGTCTGATGTGTATACACACCATCAGTTCAAAATCTGATCGGGTCAGAACGCAGTGATGTAAAACACACAACGTGCTGAAAAAAATGAAGTTCAATGCTTCCAAGCATGCTTCGACTTGATTCTGAGCATGCGCAGGTTTTGAACCGATGCTTTTGTGTACTAACCATTGGTTTGGACCGATCGGTCGGCGGTCCATCGGTTCGATTTTAAAGCAAGTTTTAAAATTTTGGTCCGAGGAAACAAAGACCGATGGGCCGTATCAAAAAGGTCGGTTTGGACCGATGAAACTGAACTTCGGTCCATTCTCATCGGTTTTGACCGACCGTTTGTACGCGACCTCAGGGATCTCCAAACTACAGAGTCCCAACCTGAACTAACAAAACCTAGAGAAAACTGCAAGAGTAGTTTTCTCCATTTAAACTCTACACTCTGTAGTCTTGCAGTCCACAGTTATGTAAACTCTGTGTCTCTTTTACCTCCAATTTCATAGGGACAGAGCCTCGCTCTGCCACAATACATTTACGTTTTTGGTTGTAACGTGACAAAATGTGGAAAATATCAAGGGGTATGAATACTTTTTCAAGGCACTGTATATTGATTACAGATTGATCTTAGCTAACATTTTCACTTAATTTTGGAAATAATCCTTGTATGGCATAGGCCAAGTGTCATTTCCGATAAGCGCATAACTTCATCTCACACATACATTTTGTGCATAACCAAATAGCATTACTTTCTTGTGTAGTATAACTTTAATGGTTAAAAACCAAATGGTATAAATACTCACAAATAAAAATGATGCCACATCTTCAGGCACATTCATGCACAATCCAGAGGCCATTGTGTACAAGACACAGCCTGTGGCTAACGCATTTATGAGGTCATGCCCCCTTATTCAGAGACTTTGAGATTGCTTATTCTGATGGGTCCAGTACACAGTGACTTACAAAAAGGTGGCCTCTGTATAGTGGATAGATGTGCCTGATGTGGCATGATATGTTTTTATTTATGAGGTGTCAATACTTGATTTTGTCAGCATTTATACCATTTTATTTTTAATCATTAAAGTTTTACTACATTAGGGGGTACTCTGTTTTTGCTTGTATTTTATGTGTTGCACGACATCCCCAGTCTGATGTGCAAGCTTCCTGGCCTCAAGATAATGGAGGAAAGAGATGGTGACAATGGAGATCCAGAGGGTTGCTCTTAGTGCTGGAGAAAATGTTTTGTTACATAACCAGGTATCAAATGTCCTGTGCGAATTTGAACCTATATAAAGTAGGGAGGCACAACTTTGGAGGCCATTTGTAATAATAATAGTAAATGCCCTTAAAATGTTAGCAGCATCATATACTGTATACTGTATTACTGAAAATGGCTTTGTTCTGTACATCAAAATATTATTTTTCTTTAGGTCCTAAGGGGACCAGAAAAAGCAATATTTTCTTTAGGATCCAACATTCCAGGATTCTGTATATCTTTGTAAAAAAAAGGATGTAGCATTTCCCCTAGGAATATCAATATTGTTTGTTACATTTTTTGGAAAACACAGAAATTATGCCCAGTCTCCCTCCTCAACATTCTATCATTCACAGATCGTAATTCAAACATAATGAACTGCAGTAAAAAATCTATGATGGGTAAAATAATGATTAGTAAATGTTAAAACTATTTGGTGTTTTTATGCACTGCCAGCTTTTGTTTAGTGATGGCATTTTATTTAAGAAAAAAATAAAACATTTTGCAGGTTTTCAGTGTTCTGAACATTCACGCTCCAAAGTTCATTACAAGATTACACATTTGAAGGAAATCCAATACGTTAGCTGATTAAAGAATTAAAGTACCATTGTCGTGGTTCATATTTGTAAGAGTACATATAAAAGAAGTACTTTCTTAAAAGAATATTACGATTTGCAATGTTATTGCATTTGGTAATTTGTAGGAAACTTACAAATATAATCATATTTCCATTTGTTAATAACTTTGGCTACCTTTGAAAATTGTGAATTTGCCCATACTGTAGATAATAAATGATCAGCTCTCACCTGCATCAATTTCATCAACTGACAACTGCAACATACTGGCACCTTTGGATGGGAACAGACACCCTGACCTCAAGAAGTCACTTTTCCCAGCTGATCACAAGTGTTTCCTAAATATTTGTCTGATGCATTGGAGAGGATTTATGAAAGGAATAAAAAGAACAACAATTAGCAAAGTTCACCTAGCTAAGTGAATAAAGTAAAATTGTATTCAATTTAAATACCCAATCATGTGGACACATTTTTGCTAGTGATAAGTGGAATTTACCAGAGTTTGGTTCAGGGTGGGCCTGCATAACATTGCAGAAGTTCATGCTAAAATCTAAATCCGATTTTAGTCAAGGGGCGCTGAATCCTAAAACAAGTGATTGCCATTTTCTGGGCTGACAGGCAAGGGATTGTCAACCAAATGGCATGGGGGACTAGGCACTGTTTTTTTAACCACTTCCATACCTATACTGGAACTCCTCTAATGTAAAAATCATATATTTTTTTGAGTAAATAGATACCCAACATGTCAATTGTGCACACTCATGGAAATGTGCCAAACTTTGGTACTTAAAACACTTTGGTAGATATCATCCAATAACACTGTTAAGTATGTTTCATGCTCAGTGTAAGACAAATAAACAGTGAATTCCTAATTGAATGCATTACAAAGGATTACAAAGGATAATCCGCCCTCCTACTGCCCTCCTACTGTAAACAAACAATGAACATTTATATAGACTGAAACATGGCAAAGACTAGGGAGGGCCCAACCTAACCTTATTAGAGGAAAGGAAGAGGGCATTTGCATAAATTAAATTTCTATGAATTCCCAACCCCACAACATCTACTCTGGCTGTCTTGTAATGGATGGGGGAGAAGATGTGTCAGCTTGAGGGGCCTGAATATTCAGGTAATCAATGAAGGTAAAAAGGGGTGACATCATACACAATTAAGGAACACTATCATAGTTTAAATGTTACAAAGAATATAACAGAATATGTAAAAAGTAAAAAAAAAAAGATGCAAAAATTCAAAATGAATGACAGATTGCAAGAGATAGTAGGACAAACCGCCAACAATTCTTCAAATATATTCATAGTAAAAAGGTCAGGTCTGAGCATGTAGGCCCTTTACAGAATAATGAGTGGGTGATTGGGGACAAAGAAAAGGAACAATTATTAAATAATAATTCAGTTCTGTACATACAAAGGAGCATGGGGGAGCTCATGTCCATAATGGGATAATATTGACACAGCCCCAAAATAAAGCACCTGGACCAGATGGCATGCCCCCACAGATCCTAAAAGAATTGAGCTCTGTCATTTCAAAGCAATTGTTTAAAATTTGTAGAGACTCTTTAGGCTGGGCTCACACCATTGCAAATTGGATACGAGATCCCCGCCACTGTCTGTAGAGCCTTTGCTTTAAAATAACGTATAATGTTTGGGGGTTCAAAGTAATTTTATAGCAAAACAAAATATGTCAGAAAGGACTTTGTCTACAAGGGGTTACAAGAGTGGGTGATGTGTAGGGCTGAGCTGAACACCCCCAGTTTGGTTCGCACCAGAACATGCGAACAGGCAAAACATTTTTGCGAACACCGCTAAAGTCTACAGGACACGAACATAAAAAAATCAAAAGTGCTAATTTTAAAGGCTTATATGCAAGTTATTGTCAAAAAAGTGTATGGGGACCTGGGTACTTCCCCGTGGGACATGTATCAATGAAAAAAATATAAAAAAAATTTCAGGAGCTGTGACTTTAATAATGCTTAAAGTGAAACAATAAAAATGAAATATTCCTTTAAATATCGTGAATGGGGGTCCCCTTAGACTGGATGTAAAGTAGCACATCTTTCCAATGTTTATAAGAGCACAATTACATTTCTAAAGGAAAATTTTTCATTTAAAATTGCTTGTGGCTGTAATGTATTGCCGGATTTCCCTTATCGAAATCTGGAAGCCCCCCTTTAACAAGGGGGCCCCCAGATGCTGCCTGCCCCCATTTGTGAATGGGTATCAAGTACATTGTACCCCTACCCATTCACCAAAAAACTACAGCATTTTTTGACAATTCATTTATATAAAAAAAAGCAGTGTCCTAAGATGTAAATCCATTGTCAGTCATGGCTTCCAACAATCCATAAACTGCATTCAATACATAAAAAGTTCATAAGCATAATGAAATTCATCCGAAAAGAAGGTTGATCCAGTGTAAACTTTTCTGATCTTTCACGACACCACTCAGTGGCAGTGATTCCGCTCCCTTCATGAATAAGTCTGTATGATGAAACATGTCGGGGGCGTGGCTAAACAGCAACCATCTGTAAGCACTTCATGCTATACACCAGATCAGAGAGTTACGGTTAGAGCTAGAGGAGCGGGTGAGAGTGATATATAAGCTGTACACCTCGGGTCCACCGTGACCACACGTACTGTCCTTTAACCGCTTCCAGACTGCCTACTGCATATATACTGTGGCAGGGCAGCCTGACTGCGCAAAATCATGTACCTGTACGTAATTTTGAGCATGCGGTGTAGGGACAATCATCATGGCCACCATGATCCGCCGATCGTTCAGTGGAGAGATGGAGCAGCGCTGTGCCTATGTAAACAAGGCAAACCGCTGCTCTGTCAGGAAGCAGAAGAGAGATCTTGAGCTAAGCTGAAACATGGATCTCTCTTTTCCTCCAGTGTATTCATCCCCAGGGACACACTTAACCCTTTGATCGCCCCTGGTGTTAGCCCCTTCCCTGCCAGTGTCATGTATACTGTGACAGTCAGGGCTCAAGTCCTGTGGGAATGCGTGGGAACGGAGTTCCTGCACTTTTTTCACAGCAGGAACTCAGTTCCCTTTGCAGGACTAGAGCAGCCGAGCGTCCCCAAGCCATTCTTTCACTAAGCGGCGATGCTTTGTTACTGGCCGTTTCCTGTATATGGATTTATCGGGTAGTGTGCGGGTATTCCGTCACTTCCTCGATGCCGCAATGTCTCCTGGGAGCTTTTGTCATTGTACCCTGGATACATTGCGGAGGTCTGCCACGAGTTATCGCGGGATTTAGAAAGAACTTGCGGTTTTAGTAATTATGCATACGAGTGTATCATTTTTTTTTTTTGGTGGGGGACTGGATCTTGGGTGGGAGTTCCCACACTTTTTTCCCCAGGACTTGACCCCTGGTGACAGTGCATTTTTTTAGCACTGCTCACTGTATTGGTGTCACTGGTCCACAAAAAGTGTCTTTAGGCCCATACACACGATCGGACTTTTGAAAACAATTGTCTGACGGACCTGTTTTATTGGACAATCCGACCATGTGTACGCTCCATCGGACTACTTTCGTGTTTGTTGGCTGAAAAAGTCCTGCCGAGTGTATGCATACTAAGTTCACGGCCAACGCCCCTTCGGACCAAAATCCATGGTAAAGTCAGTTGGATGTCCGATCGTGTGTATGAGGTTTTAGAGTCCAATTTGTCTGCCGCAATGTTGCAGTCCTGATAAAAAACACTGATCGCCGCTATTACTAGTAAAAACAATTTTTAAAAAAGTCCCTAAATATATCCCATAGTTTGTAGACACTATAGCTTTTGCGCAAACCAATCAATATATACACGATCGCACAATTGCGAGTTAAAGCAATGCAGTGCCATATCACAAAAAAATGGCCTGGTCACAAAGTGGATAAAACCTTCCAGGGCTGAAGTGGTTAAAGTTCAACTTCAAGAGATTTGAAAAATCTCCCTTGTAGCGGGGCTGAACCCATAGTGAAAGTCTAGGAGATAGGAGAAAAACGTTAACTTACCTGATCCTCCACTCCCTGGCAAACCTGCATTGGTCTTGATGACATCAGGGCCTTAGATCACTGTAGCGTAAGGGAGAAATCACTGCAAGTTTCCCCAAGTTGGGCTTTAAATAAATATATAGGCCCGGATTCACAAAGCACTTGCGCCGACGTATCTCGAGATACGCCGCGTAAGTGCAAATATGCGCCGTCGTATCTGTGCGCCGTGCCCACAAAACTAAGATACGCCTAAAAACAGGCTTCATTCCACCAACGTAACTTGCCTACGCTGGCGTAGAGTGGGCGCTGGACGGATGTGACGCTCCCATTGTTTTTCTATTCCAATATGCAAGTGAAGGAGATACGCCGATTCACGATCGTACTTGCGCCCGACGCAGGCTCTGACTGGGGCTCGTAAGTTGTACGTACGGCGTAAAGTTATGCCCCATAAAGGAGGTGTAACTCAGCAGCATCCATGCAAAGGGCTGCACCAGGGAACACAAGCCTGCGTATTTTACGTAGTTTACGTTGGACGTGAATATGACTAGGCGTAGGTTACGTTCACGCCGTAGGCAGTGATCCGGCGTATCTTAGGCAGTTGTTCCGACGTGATTGTGAGCATGCGCACTGGGATGCGTCCACAGGACGGCGCATGCGCCGTTCGTTATATGTATCTGTCTGGCGCTCAGGCCATCATTTGCATGGGGTCACGCCTCATTTGCATGGCTCACGCCCACTTCCACCTACGCCGGCTCACGCCTAGGAAACCCAGCGCAGTTTTAGGAGGAAGTGCTTTGTGAATTCCATGCTTGCCTCTTTGCGCTGCGTCGGCGTAGCGTAAAGGAGATACGCTACAGCGGCATAAATGTGCGCCAGTGTCTGTGAATCCGGGCCATAGTATATAGTACATTTTCCACTAAACTATCTTACAGACATTTTTTTTTTTTTTTTTCAATTCCATTTGAACAGCTTTAGAAAAATGACCATAAAACCTTAACAATCCGGCCTGCTGCACACCAACATGTTTTTATTTGAGTACCATGGAATGCACATTGTAGAAGCTATGGTAGAATCATAAAAGTATTTGAAATGATCATACAATGAAAATGTTTGTAGCAAACTTTTCCATTACCCCAGTAATTGAAACTGAAGCTTCAAATAGATGTTAATCTTTTTTCTTATTCATATTGAGTTGCAATATAATACAATGTGTGCTTATTATACTTCATAAACAGCACATTCAACTTTCAAATTGTTTTTGGTGATGGTTCTTGTTGTTTGGATAATTATGTATGGTTGATGTGCTGTAAACAAAGAATTACATTTCTGAAGAGGTTACTTGTGTACAGCAGAGCTATGCTAGGATATTCAGTAATATTTATGGAGCTTTTAGCTCTTTCATATATTAATGTTTTTTGTGCAATTTAGTACCTTATAATCTACTAGTAACAGTCATTTCGATTTCAGAAAAATGTACAACTTGTTATTGAATAAATTAGGTTTTATTACGTTTCCATGAGATGTTTAGTCGTTATAATGCCCTTTTGAAACTAAAGCTGACCATGTACATGATTGTACCATCTTCTTTAGATTTACCAACATATACTATATGTGCGGCGGCTGGTCGGCAAGCAGTTAAGCTTTATACAGGTAAATTTATCCCGTAGTTTGTAGATGCCTTTGTAATTTTGTTTTACCAAAAATATGTAGAATACATATTGGCCTAAACTCATGAATACATTTGTTTGTTATAATACATAGCCTAAAAAGATATATATAACAGAAAGTAAAAAATATTGATGTTTTTTTTCAAAATTGTCACTCTTTTTTTGTTTATAGCATAAAAAATAAAAAACACAGAGGTGATCAAATAGCACCAAAAGAAAGCTCTATTTGTGGCCAAAAAAAAGGCCGTACATTTTTTTTGGTATGACGTCGCACTACCACGCAATTGTCAGTTAAAATTGACGCAGTGCCGTATCGTAAAAAATGGTTTGGTCAGGAAGTGGGTAAATCATCCAGGGGCTGAAGTAGTTAAAGCTGAAACATGATTAAAATAAAAAAGTGTCCTTGCTTTGGAAGTGTTAAATGCTCATTTTGGTGTAGGAGTAACAAAAAAAAAAACAACAGTAAACTTGCCTTATTCCTTGCATCCCAGGCAGCAATAACTTTTCTTCTCCCTCTGAACACTCTGCATTTCTGGAGGGCACTTTGCATCCTCATTTACAATGCAGGACTGCTGGTCCTGCATTGCACTCGATGATGTCAGAATGCCTGCGTCTGATGGAGTAGCAAAGAGAAGTGACTTTGGGGGACTGTTTATACACCTAGAAGGTAAGTAAAATAGCTAGATAAGATAAGTAAAACTGAATTTTCTTTCCACCTAAACATAAAATGAACATTTAACCCTTGCAGTATGGGGGAAGTGGGCGAGGAGGCACAGCCAGGGTAACTTTTTCTGTTACCTAGAGTGTTATACCTGAAGGGTTTCACATGTACTGGCACTTTAAGGCTGGCTCCACCCAGCAGTGATGACAAGGGTCAAGGGGTATAGTAGCCATCTTAGAGAGACCACATGTAAGAAGCAGATAACCTGTAATGTCCTGAGATGCATGTTGCAGTGTACAGCCTGTACTGAATAAACATCCATTGTTCCAGCCCAGAGTCTTGTGTCTCTCACAACACAGAGGATATAACATAGAGTTAAACTGTTTGTTACCTCAACATTTCATATTCATGTGCTTGCTGTGATATCTACTTGGATGAAAAAGTCTCCTGTTCTCTTTGTATTGTTTCCTTAGTGTGAAATCTCTGGTGTTTCTGCCAGTCCCTCTGCTTTCCTATTAAAAACTGACCACATTAGGCAGGAGGACGCAACGTGGTCAGTTATGTAGTTGTGCTGAGAACTCAGCCTGCTCTCCTCCAATGATCAAAATGATATGGTATGTAAATGTAATCAGAGATGGGGCTGTAGGCTACACTGTTCTATTTCGGGGGCCTCCTGCACATCATGGTTACAAATATTCCTGATACCATGCATGAGCTGTTAACAGGAGAAACTGATTTCATATACAAGCTTTGGAAAATGCAGATGATACATACTGTTCCCATTACCATTGTTAGAGCTTTTTATATAATCAATATGAAACTAGATTTTAGGCTTTAGTGTATGTGTATGAAAATAACAAATATACAGATATAAACTGTATCTTTTCAAATGCAATCCATGTTCCAGACACAATTAGCAAACTTCAATTGCTGTTGATTGACAAATGATATAATGGAAAGTTAAATTAAGAAAAATCATTGCTGCAATTGTATGGAAAGGCTGTTTGCCTGGATAGATTTGTCTGTAAAAACATATTTGGTATCAACCTCAAATAAAGATATCTGTGAAGAGTGTAAATCATGGAGTGTGCATTGGTAAAAGAAATAACTGTAATGTTTGTTTTAAATCGTATCACAAAAATGCTGCAAAAGACTGAAAAGGCGCTGAATTGGAATTCAATTATCACGGCAGTTAGTGGAAAGGACATATATTCAAATCCAATCCAAGGTAATTATTCATCACATATAGTACTAAACCAAGTAGGGTAAGTACATTTTTCATTTTTTAGCAGACCAGATACATACCTAAATAAATCTACATGTTTAGGAATGTTGGGCCAAAAAAAATAAGTAGGGTAACATTTAAGTTGGTTTTCAATAAAGTATACGGTAGTATTGAAGGACTACATCATTTAACAACATTTTAAATAAAATCAATTCAAATATGTTTTTTTTCTTTTTTATAGAGTAGAGAAAGTTAACAATGTCAGGTTTTAAATGCTGTCCATGACCAGGCAAGGCAGTTTTTAACTAACTTCACTGTCACAGGAGGGCCAGTAACAGGGAAGGAGGATACATTTCCTGCCAAGGTTACTGACAACAAAAATAAATAAATAACTATGTAACATGGGTTCTTCTCTTTTCCAATAAGTAAAACAGGTGTGTTATTGCTGCATGAGTTCAAGAGTAGGAAGTGAAAATAAATCTACCGGTTGGGACATAAACACCTGACTGGGGTTCAATACCTTCCCCCGTTTTTCCACAGGTTTGAGGGAGATTTCAACTCAATGTCATTTAGAAAACACATAGGGAATGTGTACACAATTAAACTAGATATGACACTTTGAATGAGGACTCATTGAAAAAGACCCTGATGCTTGGAAACATGGAATAAAAAAGGAGACGAGGACGACAGAAAACAAGATGGATAGATAGCATCATCTAAACCGGGGGTAGATCGCGGCCAGGTGACTGGTAGACTCCAGATGACTCCATCCCAGAGCATAAAGCAGAGTGCAATGTAGAAGGACTACCTGTAAAGTTGAAGCTGTAGTAGGGAGCAAGAGCCACATAAGCTGATGCCTCCTCTGTAGTACTGGCTCCTGTCCCATGTCTCCAACTCTTGTCCCAGCTAGTGGTCTCCAGAGTGGTACCAGCAACAGGAAAGAAGAGATATTCAGGTCAGTGTGAAGCAATACACTGGGAATAATAGTATAGGGCTGCTTTCACGCTGATGCGCTACAATTTACCCACACCTTGGGTGCAGTGTACCTGCAGCTTTCCTGTGGGTTTGCTACACTTAGCCATAGCCTGTTGATGCTTGACTACTCCCATGTTGTTCAGGTAGATCTTCACCTCTTTAAGGTTGCCTAGCCCTGATCTAAACAATGAACATGAAGTTGACCACTTCAGCCCTGGACCATTTGACTGCACAAGGACCAGAGCACTTTTTGCGATTCGGCACTGTGTCGCTTTAACTGACAATTGCGCGGTCGTGCAACGTGGTTCCCAAACAAAATTAATGCCCATTTTTTCCCACAAATAGAGCTTTATTTTTTTATCAAAAAGGTTTTTATTGCTCACAAAACATACATAAAATGAGAATATGACATACCATACACAATGTGCAAACATAATGACAATGCAACTCCCAACCTTGTATTAACAAATAATAAGTACATCCAGCAATATGCTCTTGGCCCCCACTTGCTCATAAAACACAAACTATATCCCAAAGGTCCTATCCCCCGTCACTACCGGAAAACCTCCCAGTCGTTCAGGTGATCATACCAATGGCCAACTGTTCCCCCCCACTCCACCACGTTCAGCACTATACACCCCTCAGCAGCTTCGTACAAGCTCCAGGGGGCTTAAACCAGGTGTGGCAAGCCATGAATCCCACAGCCTGTCGAATTTATCTGCATTTCCCCTGTGTTGGTAAATATATTTCTCCATTATAAGTGCTTTACCCATGTGCGATATCCAAGTTTAAATCGTAGGGGGCGCCTCAGATTTCCAATTCAAAGGAATAGTTTTCCTAGCCTGAAATAGCGCTCTGGCAAAGGCCATTCGAGTCAGCTCCTCTGGTATCACCCCTCCAGAACTCCAAGCAGGCAGTATAGCGGGTCAAGAGGAACGTTGGTCTGGAACACCAAATTTAGTGTATCCAGCACCCCGTTCAGAATCTGTGGAGTTTGGGGCATCGCCAGAGCAGATGAATCAAATCACCAGACATTGCCCTGCATCTGTTACACAATGGGTCAGCAGCCTTGCCCATTTTGAAAAGTTTCACCGGAGTGACAATGGACTCTCAATAGAATGTACAGTTGAGACACCTTCTGTGCCACATTAAGCGAGCACACGTTAACCGCCTGCAATGCCTCCTCCCACATCTCCCCCGCCATGGGTTCGAAATCAGCTTCCCACTGACCCACTGCCCTCATGGGGTGCCCCTCCAAAAATGAAGCCAGCAACATGTTATAGCACTGCAAGATGATGCCCTTTGTTTCAGATGCAGCCTGCAGAATGTGGAAGACCGGAGTGGGGGACTGAACCCACTCCACTGCATCCCCCTGGGCTTTAACCGCGTGTTGCAGTTGTAAATAGTAGAACAACATGGTGGAAGGGCGCGCATAGCTAGACTGTAGAGCACTAAACAGAAGCAAAGCGCCGTTATGGAAAATCTGCTTGAGGTGTGTTATACCCAAGGGGACCCTGCTCAATCTTGGCCAGCTCGGCATATGTATTGTTCCCTCAAAGTGGGCTGTACGCGGTGAACCCCGTGACCCCCTGGAGCTGTTTTGCCTTATTCCACACCTTCTGAAGGAGTGAGTATGTGGGCATTCTCTTATTAGCATTTTGGAACCGGTGGGCCTCCAGCCCCTCCGGTATCGAATCGGCTCCCAAACCAAGCAACAAAAGCATAGCCAAGGAGGACATTGCCCCAATCAGGTGCTGTAGTTGCGCAGCCAGGTAGTAAATCCTGGGATTGGGAAGAGCAAGCCCCCCCCCCTCCTTCAGGCATTGTAATTGTTCCAATTTTATCCTGGGGGATTTAGTGTGCCATAGCAGTTGCCTAAAGAGAGAGTTAACAATATTTTAAGTGTAATAACCACTGGGGAGTTGTGGAGCAGACACAGCAGCTGTGGCATTAAAATCATCTTGATGAGGTTAGTCTTGCCTGCCAGGGACAGTTCTAACTTGTTCCATTTGTGTATCTTATCTCTAAACTGGGTCAGTAAGGGATAAACATTCAGGCTACAGTAATCGGTCACCCTAGGGGAAACATAAACCCCTAAGTATTTAAAGGAGGTCACTATGGGAACCGGACAGAGGGGCCCCCCACTAAGCGCGGAGGTCCCATCCAGGAACAGCAGGGCGGACTTAGTCCAGTTAATATAATAGTTGTGAGTGTCTGCGCTGTGATTAAACTAGTGGAGAATGGACAGGGAAGCAGTGGTGGTGGAAAAGGGGAGGGGAGAGGGGGTGTTTGAATCAGGGGAGTCAAACGTGTACAAATGCAACAAAAAGTGACCTACAAAAAGGTGAATCTGATCCTAGCTGGACTGAGTGATAAAACACAAAATAGACAATGGATAGGTAAATGAGCGATATACCTAATGTATACTACAAATGACTGTGAAAAACATGCAATTGCAGTGAGTGGGAACCCAAATCGATGGGTTTCACAGTGAGTTAAAAAAAGTGACTTGAATAAACAATAAGGTTGAATGCCAGAGTCCAATAAGTGAAGGAGTGCAACCCAATTCAATCCACGGATCGTGCAACCCACACCGTTGGGTGAAATAAATGGCTTACCTCCTGGTTGTCACTCACACATAAGGTAAATTGCTGGTACTTCAGCCTCTAGTTTGTTGAATATCCTCTTAACAGATCACAATTTTTGACCATACATGTAGAGAAAAAGATAAATGTATATTGTAGCTTGGCCTCCTGCCACTCAAAGGAAAGAGAAAAGGTTTCTCAAGGATGCAGTGGGTAAGTGTACACTTACACAACTCACACTGTGTATAAGGGGAAGGTGCCTGTCTCCACGAGCGCCGTGCTCGTATCCCGGTCTTCTCACTGTCAGCACTCAGCTCCTCAGATATCCGTGGAAGCGGCCGCTCATAATCGGGTAAAGGAGCAGAGAGGGGAGAGGAGAAGGAGGAGAGGGGGCGTATCGCGTGAGACTGCACAGCACAGCAAAACTTTTAATAACCAATAAAATAAAAAACTCACATTGAGCAGGGAAAATACGGTCGCATCACCTACGAGCACCGCACTCGTCTGCCGTCCGTTAAGGTGTTGCTCCCAATCAGTACTCTAGTGTCCCGACGCGTGTTCGTCACATCACGTGACTTCATCAGGGGTCCAGTTAATGGTGAGGCCCGAAAAGCGTCCGAACTCCGTAATAAGGGACATAACCTGGGTCAGGGAGTCCTCCTCGTCCTCCAAGAAGAAGAGCATGTCGTCGGTGTAAAGCATAATCTTCTCATGCATGTCGCCATAGCGGAAGCCCTTAACTGCAGGGCAGTTCCGCACCTGGGCTGCCAGGGGCTCGATGGCCAGAGCGAAGAGCAGGGGGGACAGGGGACATCCCTGCCTAGTCCCCCTGTCCAGTGCAAAGGCATGAGACATCCTGTCCGACATACGTATGGCCGCCCGAGGCGCGTCATACAACAGTCTCACCCACCTCAGGAAGTTGGGCCCAAAGCCAAACTTGGCCAGTACAGCCCACAGATACCGCCAGCCGACACTGTTGCAAGCCTTGTTGGCGTCAAGTGACAACACTGCCCTACGACCAACGGAGTCCGAGGGAGTTTGCATGTTCAAGTATAGACGCCTAGGGTTTGTTGCAGTAGAATTGCGAGGCAAAAGAATGATATTAGCCCTTGTCATAGATGGGGGGAGTCTCCCTGACCTAAATGAGGAGTTGAAAACCTCTAGTAGTTTGGGCAAAACTACCCCCCATATTGGTTGTATACCTCCATAGGGATCCCATCCTCTCCCGGGGCTTTATAGGTGGGAAAGGAGGCAGCCGCCTCCGTGAGCTCTTCCCGAGTGAGTGGAGCCTCCATCTCTGCTCGCGCCCATCTACCCAGAGACGGAAGGGCCACAGCACCCAAGTAAGTTGCCAGTTCAGCCAAAATCTGCTCAGGGTCATTCACCAGCCATCCCTGAGAGCCCCGGATCACTCCAATGGCAGGGGACGCCCGCTGAGACCTGGCGATTCTGGCCAGAAGTCAGACAGTTTTCTCCCCCTCCTCATAATAGGCCTGCTTGGTAAAAAAAAAAACGCTTCCATTCCGTGGCGGAGGCTCTCAACCGGTCCAGAGAATCCTGGCCCGAGATCCATGCCTCCCTCGCGGAGTCTGACGGGTCCATTACAAACTGAAGTTCTAACTGCCTCACCTGGTCCTCAACCTGTTCCAAAAGGACAGACGAGTTGTGTTTGATAGAAGTAATTTTGGCTATAAACGTACCCCTCAAGCAGGACTTGAATGCATCCCAGCCCACCGCCGCATCCGTCCCCAGATGGTTATCCACAAAATATTTTTCTGTCGCACCACCTGCTCATGTGAGGTAAAAAGCTTCAGCCAGAAGGCGTTCATTTTCCATGGGGCCCTGGGCAGGGAGGAGACCGGGTGGGTAACTAAATATGCGGCCAGAGGTGAATGGTCAGACACCCCCCTGGGAAAGTACTCCGCCTTAGGGACCATGTGCAGGACCTGGGGGGACCCTACACAGAGGTCTATACGGGAAAGTGAACTGTGGCTTTTAGAGAAACAGGAGAACTGTTTGGTCGTCGGGTATCTATCCCTCCACACATCAATCCAGCCCACCTCTGCCAGCAGGCGGCTCAAAACAGTGCCTCTAATAGAGCTTTATTTTAATTGTATTTGATCACCTCTGAAGTTTTTATTTGTTTGCGCTATAAACAAAAATATAGCAATAATTTTGAAAAAAAAGCAATTTTTTACTTTTTGCTATAATAAATATCCCCAAAAAATATATAAAAAAACATTTTTTTCCCATAGTTTAGGCCGATACGTATTCTTCTATATATTTTTGGTAATAAAAATCGCAACAAGCGTATATTGATTGGTTTGTGCAAAAGTTATAGCATCTACAAAATAGTGGATAGTTTTATGGCATTTTTATTAATATTTTTTTTTACTAGTAATGGCAGATATCAGTGATTTTTATCATGACTGTGACATTATGGAGGATACATCAGACACTTTTGACACATTTTTGGGACCATTGGCAGATATACAGCGACCAGTGCTATAAAAATGCACGTATTACAGTAAAAATTTCACTGGCAGGGAAGGGGTTAACACTAGGGGGCGATCAAAGGGCTTAATTGTGTTCTAGTGTGTTTCTAACTGTAGGGGGATAGGACTGACCTAGAGGAAAGGACAAATTGTGGTTCCTAGCTATTAGGAACTCACGATCTGTCTTTCCTCACAGAACAGAACAGGGACGTGTGTGTTCACACACACGTCCCTGTTCTGCCTCTCTGCGATCCCGCTTAAAGATACCGACGTACAGCTAAGATCGTGCTGACCTGCCGCTGTATAATGACTGTGGCTGGTCAGCAAGTGGTTAAAAATATTTGAAATAAATATGTAGGAAATACTTTCCCTGTGGGTGTACATTTCTGGGATTAAAAGCAAGCTGATATTGCTGAAAAATAAAATTTTAGAGGTAATAAGACAAAATAAGAAAAGCATTTAAAATCCTTAGAGGTTACGAGTATGGAAAGTACATTAATGAGGTATAAGGAATGTAATAGGAGCACAAGAGGGAAATTATATTAGTGGGAAGTTAAAGCCAAATAACTAATTAATAATCATATTAAATGAAATCCCCCAATATTACAGAAGCATAGAAAACGTATTACATTGGAGCTATTTAAGATATTTAAGAAAATGTAATTAATTGGAGAGAACAAAGCAAAATCAGCTTTTTTACATATTTGCAGATAAATACCTGACAAATCACAACATACAACAAACAAATGTTTTTTGTTCATTAACAGACATGTGTCACTAGGCTGAGATGTAAAATTTGTAAAAATGATAAAATGAATTGCAGAAAGGAGGACGCATATCCTTAGTCTCCTCTCCTCAGTGATCACTGACTGTAAAATGGTAATCTTTGAGCCAGTCACAAGGTTGGAAACCACAGTAGTAGTCTGGTCTGAAATATGCACAAAGCCCAGATCATAAAGGTTCCTGCACAGGAGAGGAACTACATGATTGTTGTGACAAGGTGAGGGATTTTAGAGCAGAGTCAGATTCTAACCTTGAAAATACCTGAATTACCATAGCATATCAGTGCTGCTGTAAGCCCACAGTGTCAAGCCTCGTACACACAACCGGTTTTCCTGGCAGGAAAACTGCCAGGAGAGCATTTGGCCGGGAATCCCGGCCGTGCGTATGCTTCCTCACAGTCTGGAAAACAGCCGGGAATCCCAAAGGAAAAATAGAGAACTCTGCTCTCTATTTTCTCGTCGGGTTTCCCGGCAGAGTGTTTCCTGCCGAGAAAACCGGTCATCTGTATGCTTACCTGAGTGTAGAAAAACCGCGCATGCTCGATAACACTTCGACGCATGCGCGGTAGCATACAAAGTTAGTGTGCGGTGTAGCAATATGGCGGCGACATAATCGAATGTGACGAGACGCCGGCTCGTGGTAGTCGTTGACGTCACTGCGTTCTTGTCATTCAAAAGAACGGCGGTTCTTTTGAGTGGCCGTCTGTATACACGGCTTTGCAAGGCAAGCTTGCCAGGAATCCAGTCAGGAAAACCAAAGGTTTTTTTCCTGGCGGATTCCCGATGTCCTGCCGAAAATGTTCCCCCAGATTAGGACCCCCCTGTACTGCGCAGGCGCAGCGCTTGCGCAGTACGAACCTCAACCGAGCCTCCGAAAATAGCCGAATATGTAGAGCTGAGAGTCACAGTTCCTAATGAACCAGCTGAAATTTGCTATGTGGAGGGACCTGTTGGTCCCCTCTCATCTGAAATTCTTTCATTGAAAAATAAATGGAGTTGAAATTTTCAGTCATCAATTTTTGTCCATCTGAGCTGAGAAACAAAATCTAGCAGTGTATGACTTGTAAGGGGTGGTCTCCAATTGTTCTTTGACTAGGTCAAGCAATCCCAGGCATCTCTGTCTCCATGCCAAATCAAAGGGCAAAAACCCTGAGGAGGCCTGAGGGACCTCATGTATAGCAAACTAGAGTACCAGCAACAAGAAGCCTCAATCTTTCACCATCCTTTTGTACCATCAACTTAAAGCTGAATTCCAGGAATTCATCCACTTTGTAATATACCCTGGCTTACTATGAGTTAAGTCCAATGGGGTGCTTTTCACTTTGTGGACTTATCTCTTTTATTTACAACTGACAGTTTTATGGCGCGGGTAGTAAAGCTGTCAATAGACAAAAAAACTGCCTGTGAACAGTTTTGCAAGTGACTAGATAACAGCATCTTACTGATTTTTTATGATGACTAAGGAAAAGACTTACATAAGAACTGAGACAAGAAAAGAGGGAAACAGAAGAAGGAAAAAAGGGAGGGAGGATGGGGAAAGGGCAGGGACAGAGACAAGGGAAGGGAGGGGATGGCCCCCGTTACCACCATCTGGGGGGGCAGGATGTGCATGTTTTTTTGCAGGCATCAGAAAATTGGAACTGGGCCCAATAAAACCACATTTTTGTACAATAATAATAATAATAATAATGATAATAATCTTGCAAAAACATTCCCCTTGTTGTCACAGAGGCACGTAGAGGTCCTCCATGATGTCATTTACTGCTTTAATCTATTGGCCAATCCATTGGGGTCAAGACTGATTTCCAATTAAGCGAGTGATGATATTTTAAGAGTTCGGCTTTAAGCATTGGTTTTATGGTCTTGTTGAAGTGTTCGGCCATGCCATTTGTCTGTGGATGATAAATCAATCCTGGACCTGAACAGAGTTCCTTGGTTGGTAAGAACTTTTTTGAGAAAACCTGTTCTAGTAAACATTTGGAACAGTACATGGGTGATGATTTAATTTTTATATTGCTTCAAGCAATAGCTTGAAGTTACTAGGTGGCATAGTTGAGAATCAACAATATGTATTGGTGATCTCAGGCAGATTTTACCAATGGTCTACCAAATTCATGGCTATATATTCAAACAGGCAGGGGCACCAATGGGGCAGTGAAAGTGTGACAAAGAAGTGGTTAATTGGCAGGTGGTTCAAGATGTACAGTATTTCTTTACAGTATCCCTCTGAAACATCATTATGTGCCATATCATAGACCAGCCATCTGTATGGCTGGGTCACCAACAGGTGCCTTCATGAAGCTGGTGATCTGATAAATCAGTTTATTACTAAAAATGAAGCCACCACTTATTTGCAACTGCCTACTGGGCAGGAGTGTTGCTAGGTCTGCAAATGATCTGGGCTAGAGCCCATAGCAGCGGTCATCAACCTTTTTACAAAAAAACAAGCATAAATCTGCGCTATCTGTGTGAAAAGCTGCCACAAACAATCTAGTGAAACAAGAAAGTGATAAAATATACAAAAACAATTAAGTGGCGCTGGAAAATGATGATGTAGAAAATGTTATAATAAACTGAATCGTATAACAATATGAACAAATAAAAAGTCCATATATAATATATCAAAAAGCAGTGGGTCGTTGAAAAGATGCACCGCCAGTGAATGATTTCCTATGATGGACAATTGTGGACACCACGGTGAAATGTAAATGGATAAATATGTGAGGAAATGACCACCACCGGGAGGGGAGGCTTACCGGAAATATTGAACCCTGATAAGCATACGCCTAGAGGGTCAATATAGACTGTATGTGAGTTGGTAGAACCACATCAATTGGATCTGGATACACAGAGAAAATGATGGCTTGAAAACATCACTTTAGACCAGAGCAGGGGGAGTGACAACGTCTTGATGGTAACTCCCAAGAGCTCAAACCGTATCCAAGGCACATAAAAGAAAACAAAGTCGCATAGTGTAATACCGTAATACTAGTGAAATTTATTAACAGTTAAAAACACTTACAATTCTGATGAAAACAAAGGGCATTAATAAAAAGTGGCGCATGGCAGCAGAAAAGTTCCGACGCGTTTCGCAATAGTTTGCATCATCTGGGCATCATTTTTGAAGAGGACCGGCTGTGAGGGTGGAAGAGCGGTGATGTGGAGCGAGCAGAGAGACATGATGTCATCTCTGCTCGTCCATCCGCCCGCTCGCCTCTCTCCTCTCATCCGCCTCTCTCATGCAGCACGCCCGCCCACCACACCCGTGGCCCACTGGTTAGGCAGGGACCCTGTGGCAAGAGACTCGGGGCTATGGGCCCCAGATTTGGGGCTATAGGCCCAATAGCCACCCCCTAGCGATGCCACTGCTCCTGGGCATCCACATTTTTGACAAAAAACTGTTCTCCTACTAGGGCCAGAGTAGGGTCTCACTACTGGCCCATAATAAATGTTGCTTTGGACAGATTAAGGTCAGAGAGGGCAGGACTAGAAATCTTCCCCCTCACAGAACAGCTTAGGATATTGCTCACCAGTATCATCAACCTTCTCTTTTTGGGATGCATTATCATATTTAATATCACATAATTCATCGTTTGGCATATCTATAGCAATGTCCCTAAATGTAAGAAGTGTGATCTAACAGACCCCTTGTTTCTCACAGTTCCCAGGAGTTTGGAAAGTCAATTCCCACTAACACAGGGTGTCATATTTCTTACCAGTCCTAACTCATGTTCAAAAAATCCTCAGATGGTTGTAATGTACACGGACATCAGTGGGTAAGTCCTTGCAGATAACCCAAAGTTTCTTGGTCACAGGCCCAACCACACTAACCTGGGTCTTTCATACCAGGGTGAGTATACTCCCTTGGCTGGTACCTAGCTAATTATCACAGTACAATCAAATGTCCCATCACCTGAAATGGAGTGTGTGCGCCACATGATTCCTGGGCAAAGACCCTCTCCACCATTTGGGGGCCCATCAAGGTCTCTAGATGCAGCCAGTTAGTGAACAACTGAATCAGATTTGTGACTGTAGCAGATGGTCTGATCAGTAGCTCCAACAGTGACAGCTGTTGATATCACTAAATTGGTTAGAATCTCAGGTGGTCACTCTTAGTGATGGAACAATAACCTAACTGTAAGACAGCCAATCTGCAATGATGAGTGAGGTCTTGGTATGCCTTTCAGGGACTCAGAATAAGAATGGTGTTCTTAGGCCAGCCTATTTGTCTCAGGGTCAACTTTCTCTTTTTCTCAAACATTGTAAAAAATGGCTCATCAACAGTTATATAATGTTTTTTTGTAAGACATTACTGGATCTGGTGCTTGTGGGAGTTGCAACTTCCCAGGGGTAACATCCATTTACTCACGACTATGAGAAATGAAATCTAGTGCCTCAGTGAAAGTATTCATTTTGCGCTGCTGCGGTGATCTCCCACATAGTGGTTATCTTGGCTTCTGTGTTCCTTTACTGAGCCTCCATACTACTTTTGGAGTGCCACTTTGGCCAGGCATTGTTTCACATTGACCTGCTTCTTTTTTAGCACTAGCCACTAGCAATTGCTTTAATATTTCCACAATTTCTAGCTCTGTAATGGAGTTAGCCCTTTTAATAATTTTGTTTCCGTTGTTTATCTCTGCATCCTTCACCAGCTGTGACATTTGGGGGATTAGCAGGATTGCAGGACTCTGGCTTTTTGAAAACTACATAGTCTTTTATTTAACTCATAAAGATTATCAGCAGCAAACAAAAGGCCACATCTACAGCCAGGAAAGCTTTAGCAGAACAGAAGCATTGGCACCATAGGACCCAGCCAGCAAAGAAGCTTTCTGACATGTACAGTATATCCAAATCAAACAGGTGCAGCTTCAAACCCTCCCATCATTCTTTTTCCTTTATACCTTTTGTTTCCTTATCAGCATATTGCTCATTATCCTCTGTGATGGCTTATCTAAAGAGAAAAGAAAGGAGTTATATATTTGCCATCCAGAACATATCCCATTTTGGCATATACAGTACTGTGCAGAAGTTTTAGGGAGGTGTGAAAAAAATGCTGTAAATTAGGATTTTCAGAAATTAATAAGATTATTTTTTATCAATTAACAAAATGGAAAATAAATGAACAGAAGAGAAATTAAATCAATATTTGGTGTGACTACAAAACAGCATCAATTCTTCCAGGTATACTTGCACACAATTTTTGAAGGAACTCGGCAGGTAGGTTGCTCCAAACATGTTGGAGAACTAACTACAGACCTTCGGTGGATGTAGGCTGCCTCAGATCCTTCTGTCTTTTTACGTAATCCCAGACAGACATGATGATGTTATGATCAGGGCTCTGTGGTAGGTCGTTTGGAACGACCTACCTGACAATTTCCTGCAAAAACGGTGTGTAAGTGTACCTAGAAGAATTGATGTTGGTTTGAAGTCAAAAAGTAGTCATGCCAAATATTGATTTGAATTAGATTTGTCTGGAATGGGCTAAAAGACCATCGCCAAGCAGCTATGCTATAATACATTTTATATATATATATATATATATATATATATATATATATATATATATATATATATATATATATATATATATATATATATATATATAGTGGGGATCGAAAGTTTGGGCACCCCAGGTAAAAATGTGTGTTAATGTGCATAACAAAGCCAAGGAAAGATGGAAAAATCTCCAAAAGGCATCAAATTACAGATTAGACATTCTTATAATATGTCAAAAAAAGTTAGATTTAATTTCCATCATTTACACTTTCAAAATTACAGAAAACAAAAAAATTTTGTCTGCAAAGGTTTGGGCAACCTGCAGAGTTAATATCTTGTACTGCCCCCTTTGGCAAGTATCACAGCTTGTAAATGCTTTTTGTAGCCAGCCAAGAGTCTTTCAATTCTTGTTTGAGGTATCTTTGCTCATTCATCCTTACAAAAGTCTTCCAGTTCTTTGAGATTTCTGGGCTGTCTGTCACGCACTGCTCTTTTAAGGTCTATCCATAGATTTTCAATTATGTTGAGGTCAGGAGATTGTGAAGGCCATGGCAAAACCTTCAGTTTACGCCTCTTGATGTAACCCCCCGTGGATTTTGACATTTGTAGAAGCCATCCTCTCTTTAACTTCAGCTTTTTCACAGATGGCATCAAGTTACCATCCAAAATTTGCTGAAATTTTATTGAATCAATTTTTCCTTCTACTTGTGAAATGTTCCCTGTGCCACTGGCTGCAATACAACCCCAAAGCATGATTTATCCACCCCCATGCTTAACAGTTGGACAGAGGTTCTTTTCATTAAATTCTGTGCCCTTTCTTCTCCAAATGTACCTTTGCTCATTCCGGCCAAAAAGTTATATTTTAACCTCATCCCTCCAGTGTCTGCCAGATCTTTCTGGAGGGATCGTGGGTTTTGAATTGCTTTTCTCACAATCCTGCGAGCTGTTCTGTCTGATATTTTTCTTGGTCTTCCAGATCTTGCTTTAACTTCCACTGTTCCTGATGACTGCCATTTCTTAATTACATTCCGAACAGAGGATATTGACATCTGAAAATGCTTTGCTATCTTCTTATAGCCTTCTCCAGCTTTGTGAGCGTCAACTATTTTTAGTTTCAGTTTTCTAGACAACTGCTTAGAACAGGGATAGGCAATTAGCGGACCTCCAGCTGTTGCAGAACTACAAATCCCATGAGGCATAGCAAGACTCTGAAAGCCACAAGCATGACACCCAGAGGCAGAGGCATGATGGGACTTGTATTTTTGCAACAGCTGGAGGTCCGCTAATTGCATATCTCTGGCTTAGAAGAACCCATGGTGCTGATTGTTGGGGCAAGGTCAGATGAGTCTGGGCATTTAAAACCTTTGAGATTGACATCACCTGGTCTTCCCAGACGATGATTGAGAACAATCCATGACACTGGCAGGTGTTAGCTTTGCAAAGGGGGCAGTGCATGCTATAAATTCTGCAGGGTGCCCAAACTTTTGCAGACGCCATTTTTTTGTTTTCTGTAATTGTGAAAGTGTAAATGATGGAAATAAAATCTAACTTTTTTTGACATATTATAAGAATGTCTAATCTGTAATTTGATGCCTTTTGGAGATTTTTCAATCTTTCCTTGGCTTTGTTATGCACATTAATACAAATTTTTACCAGGGTTGCCCAAACTTTCGATCCCCACTGTGTGTATATATATATATATATATATATATATATATATATATATACACATATACACACACAGTGGGGATCGAAAGTTTGGGCACCCCTGGTAAAAATTTGTATTAATGTGCATAACGAAGCCAAGGAAAGATATATAATATATTGTCATGGATCAGATGGGAGACTGATTTGACGAGGTCGGCCTCTCTATTATCTCCTGTCCTGGCTCCGCTGAAGGTGAGACAGAGGACACCGAAGGACAAGAGGGACACGAGTGCCTGGAGCAGGAGGTCCCGGGAGAACAGTTTGGCAGGGTTCAACGGCCTGAAGTAGACTGATGAGCTGAGCAGGAGCGGGAAACAGCCAGGCAGGTAACCGAGAGTTAACAGCAACCAGGAATATAGACAGGAGCAAGGTCTCAGGGACAGCCAGGTTCGTCAGATGGCGGACAGTGAGGTACCAAATCATAGACAGAGCCAGAGTCAGGAACAGAGCCGGGTCAGAGATGGGCAACAGTACAGGAACAGAACACAGGGCCAAGGAGAAGAGCAAGCCGGGTCTAAATACTGGGAGGACACACAGGATCAGAGCAGGATTCAGGAAGTCAGGAACACAGCTGAAGATCAGTCAGCAAAGCACAAGAGCCCAGACTCCCTTTAAATAACGTCTGTGTGCAAAACGTCTCACAGGAGATCCCTGACATATATATATACGCACATACTGTACACACAGTGAGGGGAAACAAGTATTTGACCCCCTGTTTATTTTGTATGTTTGCCCACTGACAAAGTGATCAGTCTATAATTTTAATGGTCAGTTTATTTTAACAGTGAGAGACAGAATAACAACAAAATATCCATAAAAATGCATTTGAAAATGGTTATATATTGATTTGCATTTTAATGAGTGAAATAAGTATTTGATCCTCTATCAACCAGCAAGATTTCTGGCTCCCAGGTTTCTTCTATACAGGTAATTGGCTGAGATTAGGAGCACTCCCTTGAGAGCTCCTAATCTAGTGGTCAAAAATAAGTAGTAACAAGACAAGTCCATAAGTGATTAAATTTCAAGTGATTAAACTTTCAAGTATCCACTTAAGCCTTGTACACACGATAGGTTAACCAGAGGACAACAGTCTGAAGGACCGTTGTCATAGGTTAACCGATGAAGCTGACTGATGGTCCATCACGCCTACACACCATAGGTTAAATAACCGATCGTGTCAGAATGTGGTGACGTAAAACACAACAACGTGCTGAAAAAAACGAAGTTCAATGCTTTCAAGCATGCGTCAATTTGATTCTGAGCATGCATGGATTTTTAACCGATGGTCGTGCCTACTAACGATCGATTTTGACCTATCGGTTAGGAATCCATAGGTTAATTTTAAAGCAAGTTGGCTTTTTTTTAACCTATGGTTAAATAACCTATGGGTCCCACACACGATCGGTTTTGACCGAAGAAAACGGTCCTTCAGACCGTTGTCCTCTGGTTAACCTATCATGTGTACGAAGCCTTAGTCTTCTTGAACAATCTTGCTTAAGACCTTCCCCCCACACCATAAGTGCTCAGTGACTCCACACCCTAATGAATTGCGCTTACCAATAGGACATGCCTTGCACTCACATGCTTGGCAATACAGCAAAGTCTCCAAAGGCATTAAACGACTCCACCAGTGTTCCAATACCTCAATGTTGCTCCACATGTAAAAATAGAATGGCTCCAATAGTGAAGTATATCAAAACTATTTATTAAAAACAGCACAAGAGGCCTCCACAAATTGCACTCGTAATGGAACGAATGAACGAACGTAATGGAACGCCGTTCCATTACGTTCAGACCACCGACCACTGAGAGTGCAGTACTTTGAAGTGAAGAGGATAACAAATGGAGCGGGGGGTGAGACTTATAGTTAACTTTGTGTCTGCCAAGACCATAATACATCAAGGTTTCTCCACAAGTTTTTCCGCAAGTTTGTCTCTGGTTTTGGAGCCCACTGCCGAGTTTATTGTTAAAGTGCCTCTGTTTGTTTTAATAGATGTGAGTGCAATGTGTGAAGGCCTCTTGTGCCGTTTTTAATAAATAGTTTTGATATACTTCACTATTGGAGCCATTCTATTTTTACATGTGAAGCAACATTGAGGTATTGGAACACTGGTGGAGTCGTTTAATGCCTTTGGAGACATTGCTGTATTGCCAAGCAAGTTTCTGGCTGAATTCTGCCGAGAAACTCGGTCGTGTGTACGGGGCCTGATACTTATTGAACTGCAGTCATGTTATGACAAACTGTGCAACTGTTACAAAAGGAGGGAGGAGATAATGCAATGACAATTGTTTGCATTATGTTGCTTTGTAGGTGTATTTTTTCAGGTGTATTCAGATACATTTTTGGGATCTATTTTGTTTCTCTTTCGGAGCTATTAGTGCACTATCTGACACTTCCACAAAGGAAATTAGTGATTTGAAGTTTTTTGGCTTCATCTAAAGTTTAGGGATTTTTTTTTATCCTGATTGTGTCTTGAAATCTTTTTGATCTAGGACTAATTCTGACATCGTTACTGGGATCCCCCAGCAATGGCAAAAAAGGTAGGGTTACAACACTGACCTAGATTTAGCGCTGTGGTCATGACTCATATTCACGCCATGCAAGAATGTCTGACAACTCCTTTCAAACCCTGATGTAATAGTCATCAAAACCTGGTACAATAATACAACTTAACACTTGACAAATTATCCTTTTAGACCAGCGATTTAGAAAGTCAACAGCTAAGTGTTTTAGGATCTATCATTCAACATATTAATATCATTTTGTACATTTTAACTTTTAAGTCTGCTGAGAAAGTGTTTTTTTTGTACCATCTGTTTTTTTTAATAAATGTATTTTTTTAATTTGTTCTCATGTATTAGAAGTGCACAAAGACAGGGTAAATTTAACTTATTTCCTTTCCTTCCATCTGTTTTCTCATTCTCATTGAACAAAATTGTGTAAAAACAGCATACTATGTCACTTGATGTAGATAAAACATAATAGGTCACATTACACCCACTGCTGCCATCGGAACAAATGGTGCTCTTCTGCTAGTGCTGTCAGTTAGCAGTGCAGAACACTTCCAGAAGGAAAGAAACCTAAGTAGCACGGACACAGTTTGAAAGTTTGAAAATATGTTGTTTTTTTAAACCTGTTTATGCAACTAATACCTAATTGGACTACTGTACCTGAAGCTTGTTCACGCTGTATCACATAACATAAGCATAGGGTATGCCACATGTTACATTTCTAAAGGTATTGTAAGTCATTTTGGTGCAGAACACATATAATAAATTACAAGCCTGACACAGTCTTCTAGAAGAAAATTTAAACACTCCCTGTGTGTGCAACTGCTCTTCCTACTCAGCATGTCAGTGCTAAGGAGTTCTGAAAGGAAAGAATTCAGCTCCCATGATGCTTTGAAACCTGTATTGGGAATAACTGCAGCAACAACAGATGATTATCTGACTTTCTGCTGAACTGATTTTTTACCGTTTGAAACAGAACTCATGGCAAATTGTGGATCTCAGTTTTGACAAGACTCTGCTGTCAATAAACATTTCTAGAAGTAAATGGTATTACACATTACAGTCATGTGTCAGCAGTGGCGTAACCAGAGTTATGGTCGCCCGGGGCAGAATTTTTTTTTACGCCCCCCCCTTATATAAACATCCACTCTGGTTATAAGGATAATGAAGCTGCATTTTGCCGCACCCCAATGGAGAATACCAGCAGCTATAGAGGAACAACAAATCCCAGCAATAATATATTAACCAGCCTGTATAATGTATTATTGCTGGGATTTGTTGTTCCTCTATAGCTGCTGGTGTTCAGCATTGTGCTGCTCTATTATACGATGCACAATACAATACAAAATAATACAATATAATGCAGCATACCACGTGCACTTTGTCTTTTTTATATTACATACCGCTCCCACTTCAGCCAGCTCCCAATCCCGATTCCCGAAACGAGTCCGATGTGTCTGCTGTGGGCCTCCTCGCTCGGTTTCAACTTCCAAATCTGTGTCGCCGGGCGGCTCCCGAGTCCCTCAACAGGTCGCCATCGCCTTCAGGATGACGCCGCACTGCCTGCTGATCTGGTCCGTCCGTTGCTCCGCCGTATAGAATCCTCCTTAGTACAGACCCCCACAGTATACACACGCACACCCCCCCTTAGTGCAGACCCCCCATCAGTACAGAATCCCCCTTAGTACAGAGACCCCCGCAGTATACACACCCCCATTAGTGCAGACCCCCATCAGTACAGAATCCCCCCTTAGTACAGAGACCCCCACAGTATACACAGCCCCCATCAGTACAGAATCCCCCCTTAGTACAGAGACCCCGCAGTATACACACCCCCCATCAGCATAGGCAGCCCTCTAACACCCCCACACATGTCCATCTACTTAAAATAGTACAGTGACACGTAAAGACCTCAGAACAGCGCGGCCACAGACATACACACAGCACTGTTTGTCCCTCTGGCTCCTCCTCCTCACTGGATGTAAACAGAGAGGAGGAGGCGCCGGCGACTTCAATCCTCTCCACAGAGCAAAGCACTGATCAGTGTGGAGCAGCGGGCGGTGTTAGCCCGCTGCCCGCACGTTTGCACCCCCCTGCATACCCACTCAATTTTCCGCCCTGTCCATGGCCGGCCCCGTAAGACCCTGGACCCGCCTCATCCCGGCTGCCCCCCTCAGTTCAGAGCCTGGGGCAGACACACCGGCGGCCCCCCCCAGTTGTTACGCCACTGTGTGTCAGATTCTCTGTGTAATCTGCAAAAAATTGTGCTAAATCAAGCCCAGAAGCTAAGGCCAGATTTACCATTGGGCACAGTTCGAAATCAGCAGGCATAGACCAGTAAAGCATGGAAATATTCTGTGCTGAAGAGTTGATGCCAGAATATGGGGTTTTCTTGTTGTAGATGGAGTTCTTTGTTATGCCATGTTACAGCTATTCTAACAGGTTTCCCTTAAATTGAAGGATGGAGCATGTACAGTGCATATCATGATTTTTTTCCTGATAGTGTACTTCCCTGTATATAGTTTTTTTTTTCTAATTTATTTATTGTTTAAGAATTTAAATGAAAACTACAAAGGCCTTAAAAGTTTTTTTTTTTTAAATAACCAAAAGTTTTAGATATATTTGTTGCAATGTGACTTTTGTGGTAAAGCACAATGTAAGTGCTGCCAAGATGTTCAAACATCAATTCTGAACTGGAGACATTTATCCATTAGTGTGCTGGCTTTTTGCCCTATAGTTTCCAAAATCCATTTGTATACATTTGTGTTTCAGCAGTAAATGCTTTTAGAAACTATTGTATGATGGTTTTAAACATCATAGCAAGATTTTTTATTCACAATATATTATTACAAGCAAAGAGAAGCACAAAACTTTAGTGAAAGTATTTTGATACAGGGCCAATCAATGAAGTAAAGTTGCATATTGAAGATTTTTTCTGGGGTGAAAATTTTGTACAACAACAGAACCTTGAAACTCATCGTTAAGGCTTCATTTCCATGGATGTTTTTGGATTTTTACAGACACTTTTCTGAGCGTTTTTTGCAGCTTAAAAACGGCTCTCCATGTTAGTCTATGGCCTCATGCCCACCGTGACGTTTTTGAGCTGTAGATGGCCGAGCTGTTTTTAAGCTGCAAAAAAAAAAACCAGGACCAGTGCATTCTGAAGCTCCAGCTTTAGAGCTGTAAAAATGCCAGACGTTAAAAAACGCTCAAAAACGCGCAAAAAAGCTTAAAAAAAAAACACGCAAAAACGCTACCGCTGCGTTTTTGAGCTCCAGCTCAAAAAAGAAATAAAAAACATTTTTTTTTTTTTTTTTAAACATGGACAGGCGTTTTTAAGCTGTAAAAAAGGCAAAAAAAAGTGGCTGTAAAAACGTCCATGGAAATGAAGCCTTAAAGTAAATCTGTGCTTTGCCTCTGCACAGGGCAAAGTCTCATGGCTGAATACAAGTAGGATGGCTGAATACCTAATGCCACGTACACACGATCGGTTCATCCGATGAAAACAGACCGATGGATTTTTTCATCAGATATCCGATGAAGCTGACTTTCATCAGTCTTGCCTACACACCATCAGTTAAAAATCCATTTGTGTCAGAACGCGGCGACGTAAAACACTACGACGTGCTGAGAAAAATGAAGTTCATTGCTTCCGAGCATGCATCGACTTGATTCTGAGCATGCATGGATTTTTAACTGATGGACTTGCCCACAGACGATCGTTTTTTTTTCTATCGTTTTTTTAACCATCAGATAATTTTAAAACAGGTTCTAAGTTTTTTCACCGATGGGGAAATAAAACGATGGGGCCCACACACGATCAGGTCAGGTTTGTCCAATGAAAACGGTCCATCGGACCGTTTTCATCAGACGAACCGATAGTGTGTACACAGCATCAGTGCTTGTTTTCAGTTTTGTGGCATCTCTGCATGGTTTTAAAAACAATTTTAACTATATTTCTGGTGGACTCCAGGGCTCATCTTTTGGAAGACACTATGGAAAACTAAAGAGTGGAAGAAACATGTGCTACAAAAGTAAGGGAAAATAAATTTCCAACAAAAATATTGCTTTTTGACAAGTAGAAGTTTAAAATATAAACAAACTCAAAACATGGTAAACTCTATTGGCTGGAATGCCATTGCACATATTACCTGAATTTATTACCAACATTAAATATTAAGAGAGAAAAAATTCTAAATAAATCCTTTTTCTTTCAGCAGTTTAGTAGATGCCCCCTACTTATTCTTATGTGGTAGTGCAGTGTTAATTTTGATGTCAAATTTAGATTTAGTTTTAGTCATACACAATGCAGGGTTCAAATGTGCACTATGTGCTCAATGCAGGTTTCAAGTGTGCGCTACACACACAATGCAGGGTTTAGGAGTGTGCTATGCACACCATGCAGGGTTCAGGAGTGCGCTATGCACACAATGCAGGGTTCAGGAGTGCACTACGCACACCATGCAGGATTCAAGAGTGCACTACACTCACAATGCAGGTTTCGGAAGTGCACTATGCACACACTGCAGGGTTCAGTCGTGCGCTACCTACAAGAGCTCTGGCTTGTTTCTAGAGTGTAGGAAACATAGGATTAGCAGAATGCCAACAGATGACAATATCTTTTTTCAATCCATTCTTCTTGTATTGTGACACCAGCAATGTTTTTTTAAAAAATGGAGCAAGAAGATGGATGAATGAATAAGTAGATCGATAGAACACACAGACATCCTGCATTCTTTTCTCCCTGTCAGGCCTCGTACACACGACCGAACATGTCTGCTGAAACTGGTCCGCGGACCAGTTTCCACAGACATGTTCGGTCGTGTGTACGGCTGACCGGACAATTTTCCGGCGGATCGGACAGGTTTCCAGCGGACAAATGTTTCTTAGCATGCTAAGAAACATGTCCGCTGGAAGCCTGTCCGTCGGACATGTTCGGTCGTCTGTACGACTCACCGGACATGTCCGCTCGGCCGAAAGCCCTCGCATGCGTCAAAGTGATTCGACGCATGCGTGGAAGCATTGACCTTCCAGGGTCACGCACGTCGCCGCGACAATGACGCGGCGACGGCGCGGCCACGTCACCGCGTATCCTGTCCGTGCGGATTTCGGTTTGATGGTGTGTTCAACCATCAGACCAAAATCTCCGACATCAGACATGTCCCCTCGTGTGTACGAGGCCTTAGAGTCACTGTAAGAACTATGACCTATGCTGGCAGAAAGGAATGTAGGATGTTCTGTCTGTCCCATGGAGAATATTTACCACAAGTCTTGCTGGTGTCAGAATACAGCCTGGATGGATTGGATAAACAATCTGAAGCTCCTCTGCTGACCTTCTCCCACTGTAGAAACTAGCTTGTTCTCTCCATTCTGGCAGAAGATGCTTCTTTTGGGGGCACTATTAGGGTGCTTAAATAATTTGTGGGGGTGCACACTTGACGCTGCCCCTGCACCTCATTAGTGCAGCCTCATCAGTGTCTACTCATCAGTGCCCATCAGTGCAGCTCATCAGTGCCCATCAGTGCACATCACTGCAGCCTCATCAGTGCACTTCAGAACTGCCTCATCAGTGCCCATCAGTGCAGCCTCATCAGTGCAGACTTATCAGTGAACCTCAGTGCAGCCTCATCAGTGCCCTTCAGTGCAGCCTCAGTGAGGAAGAAAAATTACTTATGTGCAAAATTTTATAACAGAAACTAAGAAAAACTTTACATTTTTTCAAAAATGTTGGTCTTTTTCAATGGTAAAAAGTCCAATGGTGAATACATACCATCAAAATAAAGCTCTATCTGTCTCATGAAAAAGATGGTTGCATGATCGTGCAATTGTCATTCAAAATGCACTGAAAGCTGAAAATTGCCCTGGCCCGTTAAGGTAAGTACTCACCGAGGCCGAGATGCCGAGGGCGGCTACCTTTGCGACTCTGTGCACCTCACCCCCTGGAGGTGGTAACAGCGAGGAGGGGCACAAAGAGGCACCGGCTACCAGCAGCGGAAGATGGTAAGACGAGAATCACTGGAGATGTGATGCGAAGACACCAGGGGAGCTGTGGTAGATATAGCAGAGATGCAGGTGCAAAAACAAAGTCCAGAAGGCTGAGATGCCCGTTCAGGTCAGGACAACAGGAGATCCAAGAAGCAAGCCAAATGGTCAGGGGTTCCGGAAGGCAGAGAGTCCAAGTCAGTAAGCCAATGGTCAAAGGGAGTGGAGACGGCAGCAGGTCCAATAAACAATCCAGGGGTCAAGTGCAGGAGAAGGCAAAAGAGTAGTCAAGTCCAGATCCGGGTCAAACAGGTAAAGGTTCAGGTTTCTTCAAGGTGTTTCAAACAAGGTAAAGCTGACAACGAACCAGCAATTAGCAAAGGGGAAGGGGCTGGCTTAAATAGGCCGCACTGGCCACTGATTGGTCCACAGAAGTACAGGTTTCGGAACCAGGCTCCAATGGACAGCACACAGAATAGATCTGAGCAGTGGCTCAGAGACAAAGAGCCGGACCTGAAAATGAAGAAGTCCCAGGTTCGATTCTACCCAGAACCAGCTGGGGAATGTGACCGTGAAAGGTCTGTGCCCTGACAGTGCCCCCCCCCTAGGGGCGGACTCCGGACGCCCAAACTGTCCATTAGTTCCGGATGCTCCTGATGGAAGCTTGGATAGAACATGGAGCATGTAGATCTTTACTTTTTCTTTTTGGACTTAGTTGATCCTGAAGTTCTGGTAGGGGGTGCCCTCCTCGCTTGTAAAGCTCGTTCAAATATCTCCAGATCCCGTTTACAAACTATGGTACCATTTGAGGCATATGTGCAGTCTGGAGGGAGAACTTCACTTGGGGAGATATGATCTGGAATTTCAACTGGGGACACTGGAACTGGGGACACTGGAACTGGGGACACTGGAACTGGGGACACTGGAACTGGGGACACTGGAACTGGGGACACTGGAACTGAAGACACTGGAACTGAAGACACTGGAACTGAAGACACTGGAACTGAAGACACTGGAACTGAAGACACTGGAACTGGGGACACTGGAACTGAAGACACAGGAACTGGAACTGGGGACACAGAAACTGAAGACATAAGAACTGGAACTGGGGACACAGGAACTGAAGACACAGGAACTGAAGACACTGGAACTGAAGACACAGGAACTGAAGACACAGGAACTGAAGACACAGGAACTGAAGACACAGGAACTGAAGACACAGGAACTGGAACTGGGGACACAGAAACTGAAGACATAAGAACTGGAACTGGGGACACAGGAACTGAAGACACAGGAACTGAAGACACTGGAACTGGGGACACAGGAACTGAAGACACAGGAACTGAAGACACTGGAACTGAAGACACTGGAACTGGGGACACTGGAACTGGGGACACTGGAACTGGGGACACTGGAACTGGGGACACTGGAACTGGGGACACTGGAACTGGGGACACTGGAACTGGGGACACAGGAACTGAAGACACAGGAACTGAAGACACTGGAACTGAAGACACTGGAACTGGAACTGGGGACACAGAAACTGAAGACATAAGAACTGGAACTGGGGACACAGGAACTGAAGACACAGGAACTGAAGACACTGGAACTGGGGACACTGGAACTGGGGACACAGGAACTGCAGACACTGGAACTGGGGACACAGGGACTGAAGACACTGGAACTGGGGACACAGGGACTGAAGACACTGGAACTGGGGACACAGGGACTGAAGACACTGGAACTGGGGACACAGGAACTGAAGACACTGGAACTGGGGACACAGGAACTGAAGACACTGGAACTGGGGACACAGGAACTGAAGACACTGGAACTGGGGACACTGGAACTGAAGACACTGGAGCCGGAACTGGGGACACTGGAGAGGTAGGTACAGATTCTGAGGCATAGAAAAAACTCCCAATAGTACCCAGCTGAAGAAGCTTTGGCCGAGGTGGGCGAGTTGGGCAGAGCGATATAAGGTGCCCACTAGCACCACAATAAAAGCAAAGTCCATAGCCTCTCCTCCGCTCTCTTTCTACCTCAGATAGGCTGGACCGGATGGCCCCGATCTGCATGGGTTCTTCCTCCTCCAAGGTAGGCGTGTGTGCATCCACAGAAATGTCAAGACCTTGTGATGGGGAAACTTCCAGGCTGGGCACATACGGAGTCTCATAATTTGGCACACACTGGGCTGGCTGGAGGTCATAACCGTGCTGGGGCTTCCTATCCTTGGGTACCCGTAGGCCTCGTGAACTAAGAGCAGACCTGGGAGTGCTGGTCCTCTTGGAAGCAGGGATATATGAGTCCAGAGCAGACATGAACGTCTCCCAGCTGTCCAAGACTGGACTTTTTTCCTGCAGCAGCAGGTGAGCCCACGATTTGACCTGCCCTGTTAGCAAGTTGACGGAGGCTCTAACCTTAATATAGTCCGTGGCATAGGTCCTAGGTTTAAGGGTGAACAATAGCTCACAGTCGGTTTTAAAGCACAAGAAGGATGCACGGCTACCATCAAATTTTTCTGGCATGACAACAAAAGGTTCATAACATGCTGGTTCCGGGGCTGGGCGTGTTGTCCCTTTAAATTTTTGGACTTCTTGTTGTAGTTCCTGAATAGTATGGTTCAGGCTGGAGACTTGCAGAGCCAGGGAGGTGAGCATCTTGTACAAGTCTGCGGACTCCATATTATTAGTTAGTCCATTATGTAAAGGTTTACCTTCTTGCAATTTTTGAACGGCAACCGTCAAAACAGACACCTGTTGACACAGGTTTTCAAGGGGTGAGCATGCCCTGTCGGCCTCAGACATAATGGCTGGTTCGTACTGTCAGGACCGTTAAGGTAAGTACTCACCGAGGCCGAGATGCCGAGGGCGGCTACCTTTGCGACTCTGTGCACCTCACCCCCTGGAGGTGGTAACAGCGAGGAGGGGCACAAAGAGGCACCGGCTACCAGCAGCGGAAGATGGTAAGACGAGAATCACTGGAGATGTGATGCGAAGACACCAGGGGAGCTGTGGTAGATATAGCAGAGATGCAGGTGCAAAAACAAAGTCCAGAAGGCTGAGATGCCCGTTCAGGTCAGGACAACAGGAGATCCAAGAAGCAAGCCAAATGGTCAGGGGTTCCGGAAGGCAGAGAGTCCAAGTCAGTAAGCCAATGGTCAAAGGGAGTGGAGACGGCAGCAGGTCCAATAAACAATCCAGGGGTCAAGTGCAGGAGAAGGCAAAAGAGTAGTCAAGTCCAGATCCGGGTCAAACAGGTAAAGGTTCAGGTTTCTTCAAGGTGTTTCAAACAAGGTAAAGCTGACAACGAACCAGCAATTAGCAAAGGGGAAGGGGCTGGCTTAAATAGGCCGCACTGGCCACTGATTGGTCCACAGAAGTACAGGTTTCGGAACCAGGCTCCAATGGACAGCACACAGAATAGAACTGAGCAGTGGCTCAGAGACAAAGAGCCGGACCTGAAAATGAAGAAGTCCCAGGTTCGATTCTACCCAGAACCAGCTGGGGAATGTGACCGTGAAAGGTCTGTGCCCTGACAGGATGGGGGTGAAAGTGCCTGGTATTGAAGTGACTAAAGAATGCATAATTGCTTAGATGGCCCACCACATAAAGGAGGCTGATAGCTCTAAGCAAGGGCTTATAGAATCATCCCAATTGTATCTTTCTTCCACTGAGCGATAGTGAAAGCAACAAGCTGTACAAATAATAATATGGAGTCCATACAATAATAGGTAACATTTTCAATATACATTTCTTGTCATATAGTTCATATACTAAAGTAAATTGTATTTTTTCTAGCTTTGTTGGTACTTATTGTTCATTGTTTTTTTATTTTGTAAGCATAGTTCACATCTGCTGACAGCTGTTTGGTAAACAGATTGATGTCTATCAAGTTAAATCCTGGTGGAGTACAGCAAGGAACAGGAGAAACTGTATATAGAAAGAAAAACTAGCAGGTTGCTATGGAAATGATTCACAGTTGGATTTCTCAATGTATTGTAGTTACTGCACTAAACACTTATATACTGTATATTGAAGCATTTTAATCATGGACGTGATTAAGCAGGAGTATCTGTAATTTTTCCCTTTTCTTGGTAATTTTTTTAATAATGACGTTTATTAATAAAATCAAAATTCATCATTACAAGGTATACATTGCCATTTTATAGCAGAACATCAAATTAAGAGAAATAGAACAGGATAACAGCATCATAGCCAAGTAGGCTATTTTTAATACTTTAACTACAAATTTTAATTTGTAACTAAAAACATATTACTGAAACAATAACCAGCAGTTGTTGAAGTTCACATTTACTAGTATACAATCGTTTACAATAAAATACATTCACTGTACACATTCTTGTCATGGTTGTTTGTGTAGTGGGGTCATAATTGCAAAAACAACTGTAAAAAAAAAAGGCCTGCTCGTTACAATAAGGATAATGAGATAGGAATTTGCTGCTTACAAGAGTTAAAACAAGAAAACTAGGCCATCCGTATTTTGTCAAATTTTGAATGCCAGCCAATAGCTTCATGGGCTAATCTATAGAGAGTTTCCTGGCAAAAAAGAGGCATGCTGTAGCATCAAGAATGTCTTCTTAGCACTCCCAAGGTCTATATCACCAATTATACCTAGTAGAGAAGACTTTGGACTACATGTAATGGGGATATCAAAGTTATGACAAATAAATTCAGTAATTTGGAGGCCAGAATAATTTTGTTCCATCCCCAAACCATATGAAAAACAATTCTCTCTGCACTTTGGCACCTGTGACAAAGAGGGTGTCTCGTTTTCCCATTTTAAACAAGGTTACGAGTGTGAAATTAATTCTGTGAAAATTTTGCAATTGAAAGAGTCAAAGTTTGAGATATTATTTGTTCATGGAATTAGCCAAAATAGTAGTGCCCTCAGAGATGCAGAGAGCTTTCTTGTGAGTAGGTTTGGGTAGGGTTTCAAAGGAGGAGACCACAGCTGCATTTTGTGGCTTTGGCAGCATTATTTAACTGTGGAAATAGCCACCAATGCACATAATGCACACCATTTTTATATTTAAGCTAATCCACATTTCATGTCCCGCACAGCATAGACTCCATATCTCAGAAGTGCATGATTTTTAGTGTGAAGAGGTCAGGATACAGTTTCTGGGAGCCAAGGGTACATAGGGGCAGGTTGCTGTATAGACAACAAAGCAGATAACAGATTATCTCCTATTTTATATTGAATCCAGTTTTTAACCACTTAAGCCCCGGACCAAAATGCAGCTAAAGGCCCAGGCCAGGTTTTGCGATTCGGCACTGCGTCGCTTTAACAGACAATTGCGCGGTCGTGCGACATGGCTCCCAAGCAAAATTGACGTCCTTGTTTTTCCCACAAATAGAGCTTTATTTTGGTGGTATTTGATCACCTCTGCGGTTTTTATTTTTTGCGCTATAAACAAAAATAGAGCGTAAATTTTGAAAAAAATTCAATATTTTTTACTTTTTGCTATAATAAATATCCCCCAAAAACATATATAAAAAGTTTTTAATGAAGCCCTCGTCATGAAAAAAACTTTGGTTTTCCCGACGAGATTCCTGGCAAGCTTTCTTGCTCGCGGAGTGTACACACACACCATTCAAAAGAACTGCTGTTCTTTTGAATGGCAAGAACCCGGTGACGTCATCGACTACGATGAGCATGCACTTGTCACATTTGATGCCATCGCCACCATCTTGCTATACCCTACACTATGCCTTGTAAGCTACCGTGCATGCGTCAAAGTTTTATCGAGCATGCACAGGGTTATCGGGGCCAGGTAAGCATACACACACTCCGGTTTCTCGACAGGAAAACACTGCTGAGAATCCCAACGAGAAAAATAGGGAGCAGGTTCTCTATTTTTCTCGTCGAGATTCCCGGTAGTTTTCCCGATGAGAAACCATACACACACACAGTTTTATCGGCAAAAAGCTCTCAGCAGCTTTCTTGCCGAGAAAACTGTGCGTGTGTACGAGGCCTCAGAGTATTCTGGAAGACCCATTAAGCAATTTAATTGTCCAGATCCTTCTGAAATACCCAACTATAGGCAGAGAGAGGGTTAATAGTTTTAATATCACTTATTCTTATTTCAGTATTAGACAATCTGTGCCTCATTTTCTGCATGGCATGTTTAAGCATGGATACATTCTTTCAGACAGAGTCAATCTTAAAGTGTTTGTTAACCCCCCCAAAAAATACAGATCCTGGTCCTTTAACCACTTCAGCCCCGGGCCATTTTGCTGGTCAATGACCGGGCCACTTTTTGCGATTCTGCACTGTGTCGCTTTAACTGACAATTGCGCGGTCGTGCGACGTGGCTCCCAAACAAAATTGGCGTCCTTTTCCCACAAATAGAGCTTTCTTTTGGTGGCATTTGATCACCTCTGCAGTTTTTATTTTTAGCGCTATAAACAAAAATAGAGCGAAATTTTGAAAAAAATGAATATACTGTAATAAATATCCCCCAAAAATATATAAAAAAACAATTTATTTCCTCAGTTTAGGCTGATACGTATTCTTCTACATATTTTTCGTAAAAAGAAATCGCAATAAGCATTTATTGATTAGTTTTCACAAAAGTTATAACGTCTACAAAATAGGGGATAGTTTTATGGCATTTTTATTAATATTTTTTTTTTACTAGTAATGGAGGCGATCTTTATCGGTACTGCGACCTTATGGCGGACACTTCGGGCACTTTTGACACATTTTTGGGACCATTGGCATTTTTATAGCGATCAGTGCTATAAAAATGCATTGATTACTGTAGAAATGTCACTGGCTGGGAAGTGGTTAACACTAGGGGGTGAGGAAGGGGTTAATTATGTTCCCTAGGTGTGCTCTAACTGAAGGGGGGTGGGACTGACTAGGGGAAATGACAGATCGCTGTTCATACATTGTATGAACATGTGATCAGTCATTTCTCCCCCTGACAGGACCGGGAGCTGTGTGTTTTGCTCTGTAACGAGCGATCACGGGTGCTCAGCGGTGATCGCGCCCGCCGGGCACGCGCGTCGGCACCAGGGGCGAGCAGGGGGCGCACGCGCACCTAGTGGCTGAAGTGCAGCCGAGCCGACCTGCCGCCGTAAAACTGCGGCGGCTGGTCGGCAACTGGTTAAAGCAGACTAAACAGAACAGTGCTTGTGCTGTGTAATCTGCCCCCCTCTAAACCCCTCTAAACTGTACAAAGCTGCCACTTCCTGTATCCTCTCTCTGTGCTGACCATGAAAATCAGGGCTGCGGAGTCATTGTAAATATTACACTAAGATAAACTAAAAAAAAAATGTAATTGACTTACTCCATTGAGTTGAATAAGGTAAAGTGCTATGTTTTACCCCAGTAATGATTCCTCATGGGACTTGTAAGTAGAGTTTTATGTGCTAAATAACATTGGTTTCGTCCCTTATGCCATTTGTCCTTAAGTACAATTTTCAACTACTGTATAACAACTCCCAGTGATAAGGCAGCATGTTACTGAGCAGAATATAAAATATTCAATACAGTAGTCGATAAAGAGCATGGTGGGGGCTCACTCATCTCAAGTAATTCAGTAGTAAAGCCTAATAATGCCATAGCAAACAGGAAATCATTTATTTTGCATTGAATGTTAGTCCTTTAGAATAGATATGTTTTACACTAAAAGGGTTTTACAATAAAATGTGATATATATATATATATATATATATATATATATATATATATATATATATATATATATATATATATACGGTATATAGTAGGCAGAGTCTGCCTGGCAGTCTCCTGTATGTGCTAGCCCCTGGGCGGCTGTTTATAGTCAGCTGATATGTATCTTGAGGCATGCAAGCTGTAATTTAACACATCTATATGCCTCCAGTCCATAATGCATTGGGGCTCTTTTTGAGTACTATTATCTGCTCTTTTCCACAGGATAAAATCACACAAATGTTTGCCCCATGTGTTAAACAATAAAACACACTGAAGTTTAAACTATGTATATGAATGAAGAGTAGGTAATTAAAATAGTCTGCATGCAAAAATGTCAATATTTACAAATGTTTAAAATGGTCTATTTATTAATATTTTTAATTAAGATTCTCATTGAATTATACAATGTAACTAACAATTTAATTTAATTTTTGCTGTTACATATATAAACTTCCTGCTAGCAAGTGGATGATATTACAAGCTATGATCTTGGTACTGTTTTTTTTGTCAGATGGCTGCGTTTTAAAAATGATCTGGGTGGCTTTACAATCACCTGATTAATTTTACAGGAAGGTGAGAGTCGCCCCTTCCACTCTTTGATTTTCCATGGTGTCTTCCAAACAGTGTTATCCCTTTTGTGATAGCAATAAAGTTAAAGTGGAGTTTCCACCTGAAAAAAAAAATTCCACCAAAAATCTAAAAAAAAAAAAAAAATGAAAAAATATATTTTTTTTACTTACCCTAAATAGCTGTTGCTATGCGGAAGTGCCAAATCTGCCTCTTCATCCTCCGCGGTGGATTCTCTTCCTCCTCCTACACTCGGTGTCTTCTTGTGAATGGGGCGCGCGGCATTATGGGAACTATGTGTGTCCCAGAAAGCAGCCGGCCCATTCACAAAGCGCCGCTCTGCTCGCACATGCGCAGTAGAAAACGGGCAGTGAAGCCATACGGCTTCACTGCCTGTTTCCCTTACTGTGGATGGTGGTGCTTGGAGCTGCCAGGATTGAGGATCGGCCTCGGCAGGGGCCGACATCGCTGGCGGCTAGGACAGGTAAGGCCTTGTACACACGATCAGTCCAAACTGATAAAAATGGACTGAAGTTCAGTTTCATCAGTCCAAACCGACCGTGTGTATGGCCCATCGGACTATTGTCCTTCAGTCCAAAGTTTTAGGCCTTGTACACACGATCAGTCCAAACTGATGAAAACGGACTGAAGGCTGAAGTCTGATGGTCTGATGGACTGATGTGCCTACACACCATCAGTTCAAAAACCGATCGAGTCCAACGCGGTGACATAAAACACCACGACGTGCAGAGAAAAATGAAGTTCAATGCTTCCAAGCATGCGTTGACTTGATTCTGAGCATGCGCGGGTTTTGAACCGATGCTTTTGGTTTTGACTGATCCGTCATCAGTCCATCAGTCCGATTTTAAAGCAAGTTTTAAAACTTTGGTCTGATGGGCCATACACACGGTCGGTTTGGACTGATGAAACTGAACTTCAGTCCGTTTTCATCAGTTTGGACTGATCGTGTGTACAGGGCCTCATAACTTGCTTTAAAATCGGACTGATGAACGCCTGACCGATCGGTCAAAACCGATGGTTAGTACGCAAAAGCATTGGTTCAAAACCCGCGCATGCTCAGAATCAAGTCGACGCATGCTTGGAAGCATTGAACTTCGTTTTTTTCAGCACGTCGTTGTGTTTTACGTCACTGCGTTGGACTCGATCGGTTTTTGAACTAATGGTGTGTACGCACATGAGGCCATCAGAACATCAGTCCATCAGACCATCAGACCATCAGTCTGTTTTCATCAGTTTGGACTGATCGTGTGTACAAGGCCTCAGTGTCCTTATTAAAAGTCAGCAGCTACAGTGTTAGTAGCTTCTGACTTTTCATATTTTTTTTTTGGAATGGAACCTCCGCTTTAAATGAAAAAAATTAAGTCCAATAAAAAATGAATAAAATAAATAAGAATGATTTTAACCACTTGCTTACTGGGCATGTAAACCCCCTTCCTGCCCAGGCCAATTTTCAGCTTTCAGCGCTGTCACTCTTTGAATGACAATTGCGTGATCATGCAACACTGTACCCAAATTAAATTTTTAGCATTTTTTCACACAAATAGAGCTTTATTTTCGTGGTATTTAATCACTGATTTTTTTCTTTTTTCTTAAAAAAAAAAAAAAAAAGACCGGAAAAAAACCTGTTTCATAGTTTGTTATACAATTTTGAAAACAAGTAATTTGTCTCCTTCATTGATGTGCGCTTATGAGGCTGCACTGATGGGCACTGACAGTCTGCAATGATGGGCACTGATAGGCTGCACTGATATGCACTGATAGGTGACACTGGTGAGCACTGGTGAAGCGGCACTGGTGGGCACTAATAGGTGGCACGAATGTGCACTGATAGGTGGCACTGAGAGGTGGCACTGATGGGTGGCAATGATAGGTGGCACTGATGGGCACTGATTGGCAGCACTGATGGGTATTGATAGGTGGCACTGGTGGGCATTGATAGGTGGCACTGATGGGCACTGGTAGGCGTTACTGGTGGGTACTGCAAAGCAGCAGTGGCTCTCCATGATCGGGACCGATGTCCCTCTGACAGAAGCCGGCAATCTGCATTTTTTCTCCTCACGCTGTTAGCGGATTACGATCTTCTGTTTACATCATGTGATCAGCTGTCATTGGCTAACAGATGATCACTTGGTGAGGGGCAGGGGCTGGGATTGTCAGTGATATATATCATAACTAAATGTAAAGAAGAGGGGGCCTCTTCATTTCACTATTAAATTACAGAACTTGAGTTTGTTGTAGAGGCTCCAACATTTTGCATTTGAAGGTGCAGGGCTTATAGAGCATATTTTTTTATTGACTTATATAGAACTCAACATCCCATATAAAGCATTGACCTAAAATCTGAATGGGTCCCGTAGGTACCCAGGGATATACCCAGAGACTAATATTGATACTTTTAGGCATTATAATGTGTTTACACCTAAGCACTTTTGTTACTAAACAAAGTTTTAGGCCAGATCAGGTTAATTTTAAATGTACATGAGTAAATGACAAAAATTAGTAGGATGAAAGAAGAAACAGACTCATAACAAAAAAATCTGTTAATCACTTGTATAATCAGCAGAAAAATATAATCAAGTCTGTGTATTTCTAGCCTGTAATTTTGCATTGGCCAGAGTACAAAAAAGGTTGTAACTTGTGTCTGGTATTTATCACTCTCTTTGCCCCTGCTGGGGATCACTCCGTTACAGTAGTTCAGTAAAAGTAGTCCTCAAGACCAGAAATAAATGCAAGCATTTATTACAGGAACAATGACAGCCATAAAACCTGAAGAAGAAAGAAAAATGCAAATGCCACACATAAATATATATTAAATTAGCCAGTGTATTACAGGGACCCTTTTTTAGACATATTGTTGTACATATATGAATATAAATATGACATAAAATAGATAAAACATATGCAGTTAAAAAGTATGCCATATAATGTGAAGTAAATGATAAGAGAGTAATAAAAATTAATATGATAAATTATCATTGACATTAGTGAAAAAATACAATCATGTATAAACAGTGGAATATTAATAAGCTTCTGTATAAAGAAATAAAAATATAGCTGACATATACAGAAATTTGTGTGACAATAAACCCCTTAAGTCGCTATTATCAGATATATCTGAGATCCCCCTGAGGAAGACATGTGACCCTGTGTCGACGCGTGGGAGGGGGAGGGGCAAGGACGGTGAAGGCATTTGGGCTTTAACAAGCCAGTTGAGAGATAGTGGATGTGTGGCTTTGTGTAATACACACACTGCCTGCTTTGTTTACTACAGTTTGGTGCGCTGGAAGCACCTATAATATGTGAGTACCCTGTACGGTTTTTATTAAACAATCACAAGTTTTAAAAACAATTCAAGCACTATTGGAGTTTTTTTTATACACCTTGATGCTGACTACTGAAGAGGTGATGGAGGAGTGAAGGAGCCAGCTGATCTGGATTAACCCTATTGAGCCCTGGAGTGGCTCACAAGTGCTTTTTGACCCAGCTTAGTTGAGGGATCACACTCCCAGAGGTGAGCCTACACCCATTAGGGGAAAGCACGTGTGAGGTGATCTAATGGTAGTTGAACGCATTGATATTGTCTTGTGTGATCCATTTATTCATCAAGCCACATATGGGAGATCTGAACTGCACTTATATATGAACTTTTTAGCACTTGATTATTGCATGGAATTCTTTTTAGTGCATGTGTTGTATTTTGTTTTGTGTACATGAGCATGTACCAATTATTTATATTGTTATTTGCTGACACAGCGTGGCACCGTGTAATGCAATTGTAGTCAATTTGCACTTGTTTATGGGTATGTGATTAGTGATAGCAGCTGGTCTATATAACCTTTGAACATGTGTTGCTTATATTGGTGTTGCAAGGCTTTTTTTTGGATATCATATATACCTGCCTCTCTGACAATTGCAAGAATTGCTAACTCATCTTACTGCCCCTAAGCATCTGGATATATTATTTAACTGAATTTACTTGCCTAGAATATAACTGTTCCAGGCAAACGTAAAATTATTGAAAACCTTCTGCGCTGGGGACAATGGTGAGTGTGGCTCCAGCAGTGTTCTGGAAACATTGGAGTGGACTAGAATACAAATTAGACTCTTCTAGGCCGTTCATTTGCAACAATCAACCCTGATTAACAAAATGGCTAAAATCACCTCTGGCAAAAACATACTGTCTGTTCTTTAGTTCAGCATTATTCTAATTCTTATTATAAAGCTGTAAGTAAAGGATTAAAAACGCAAAATCATGACAGCTTATGCACTTTCCCCACACTGTACCTATTAAAGGAATATAACATATTGATTAGAATCATGTAAAAAATTGTTTCAGGAAAACTCACTGGACCGTGTAGTACTACTGGATCTATACTTTTCATCTGCTAGGTTGATAAATAGTAATTCTGCCTGTCTACAATGCAGCTAATTGATAAACATGATTACCAGATTTGTCTTATCAAACCGTCTAAACAAGACTAGACTAACATGGCATGGCAAACTTTGCAAACTCATAAGCCATATAGAGCTTTCTGTATGGTTATTAATAGATTAAGCACAATTTGTAATCTGCAAATAAAAGCAAAATAAGCAAAAATAAATACGATATTACTTTAGGAAAAGTGAAAATAAATGTGGCAAATTAGCAAAAATATATACAGTAACAGTATTGTGACTCTCACTAAAAATAAAATGCATAAAGCTCATAGCAAAAACTGTCAAAAAAATATCATTAGTATGCAAATAATGTGAATATCTATAGGAAGAAATAAACATAATAAAAAAAAAATATATTGTCTTTATCAGGGAATTTCTGCCTAACAGCAACTGAAGTTGCATAAAGTATAACTACATAAATCTGCCTGGCAACACTGCTTAGCAACAAGACTTTCTGCTTTAGCTGATAGTAGTCAGCCTAATGTACCAGCCTAGTATGATAAGATTCATAAACATCTGTTCAGGTATTGTTTTTTACATTTTTATATAAATGAATCAACTTTTAGGCCTATGAAAACATATCTGACTATACTGCAAAGGCTGGAGTATTGGAATACACATTTGTAGCAAATGCATGCCCTTTAAGCCTTATACCTGCCATACATGGCTTAAAGCAGAACTAAACCCATCCATTTAACAGTTTCAAAACAGTTACATTCCCAGCATGCCGGGAATGCTAAAAGTCACATTTGCTTGTGCCCTCAACCAAACTGTTAAACCATCAAATGACTGATCTCAAGTACAGCACCATGGCAGTTGGCCAATATGGCAGCTTCCTTGGCTGGAAAGGATACCAGGGTATCGTTCTGCTTTAAATTTCCTCTAATTCAGCAGGTATCAGCCAAAATTTCAACCGTAATATAAGCGCAATTAAAGTTAAACAATATTAGAATGCATAAACCCTCCAAATACAACATGCCTTACAACATATCCAAATAGGAAACTACCCATGTCTAGATCGCCTCCTGGAAACTATTGATTCTCCCAAAACTATATGCAAAGGACTTTCATCTTTTTACTCACTCCTATCTACTCCTCCACCTACTGGAAAACCCTCTCCACCCTCTTATTTTAAAATACTCTCGTTGCATTTCACATTGGAAATCTTCTCAGAAACTCCTGCATAACTGGTACTTCACACCCACCAAACTAGTGAAGATGGACCCAGAACATTCTCCTCTATGCTGGAGACAATGCAGGGAGCCAGATACATTAACCCATATCTGGTGGCACTGCCCTATTATTCAAACCTTCATCTCTCACTAATTACTGTTATTACAGGGACCCAGAGCTCACCTAACCGTAAATCTGCTTTACTGGGCTTAGACATGAATTCCTGGCCAACCAACTTCCATTCCATAATTACACACATCTTCATAGCAGCCAGATTAACCATCACCCACAACTGGAAACTTTTGATACCCCCCGACAATACTTCCTAATTCTAACTCTCAACAAGCTTGCCTTTTATGAATACTCCTTCGCTAGAGCTCATCTACTAATATCAAAATGTAAATGCCACTGGACTCCATGGCTTAGTCACCCTAACTGTTCCCTCCAAACCAGTTGCTCCTTCCAAACCTAATTAGATAAACCTTACTATGATGATCACCCCAGAACCACACCTGGAGCTCCTGTCTAAGCCGCTAACATGATCTGGCATACTATAATACTTACCATATATGCAACATACTATATGGGCAATGTAATTCTGAACCCCACTTAAGATAAACCGTGCCAACCTTTCATCCCCACTCCCCCCTTCCACGTTTTATTCCCCATCATCCCCCTACCTCCCCTCACCTCTGTTCCATCTCTTCCCCCTCAGGCCTTCTCTAGGCCACTTCTGGTCAATATACAACTACTTGTTACTGGTATTGATATCTTTAACAATGTATCACTATATTTCTTTCTTCATTTTATCCTCAATAAAGAAATATTGAAACTAAAATGCATAAATCCACACATCCCTTTAATATGTCTTGCTCACCTCAGTCAAGGCTTAATTTTACTAAGAATAGCCATACACACATAGATTTTTCTCTGTTTCTCCTTCCATATTAAACAGTGTGGATAGAGAAATATCCTCTGCTGTCTGTTGCATTTAGCTGTAACCCACAGCAATCTGAATACCCAAACAGTGACTGAATCTGGTTGGTTGCCATCTCTATTCAGCCACTACTACTTTTCTACCCGACTTCTTAAATTTTTCAGAATTTGTCTAGCTGGGTGTTGTCGACCCTGTTTAGAATGGAGGGATCTATCCACACTAAGACCCCTTTCCCACTGAGGCGGTACAGGCGTTAGTGGTAAAGCACCGCTAGTTTTAGTGGCACTTTACCGCTGTTATAGCTGCGCTTTTAGACCCCTAGCGGGGGTAGTAAACTCTGTACTACCAATTTTACCTACCGGTAAGCCTATAATAAGGCCTACCTGTAGGTATAAAGAATATATTCTAAACCTGTATGGTTTAGGACAGGGATATGCAATTAGCGGACCTCCAGCTGTTGCTGAACTAAAAGTCCCATGAGGCATAGCAAGACTCTGACAGCCACAAGCATGACACCCAGAGGCAGAGGCATGATGGAACTTGTAGTTTTGCAACAGCTGGAGGTCCGCTAATTGCATATCCCAGGTTTAGGAGATATTCCCCTTGCAATGCGACGCTGACTGCAGCGGCGCATGCGCAGCGGGGATCCTCGGCTAAAGACCCGGCAGCCGCCGGACCTTCTTGGAAAAAACAGCAGCGGGTTTACTACCGCTTTAATAGCGCCCGCATTGTGGCGCAGCCAAACAGCTTGGCAGGCACTTTGGCAGCACTGCCCATTCATTTCAATGGGCATGACATTTTGGAAATGTTATATACACCGCTCCCGCTCCGCCTCAAAGATGCTGCTTGCAGAACTTTTTTTCCCATCCTGCAAAGGGTACCACTCCAGTGTGAAAGCACTCAGGCTTTCACACTGGGGTGGTTTGAGAGGTGCTTTTCAGGTGCTTTACAGGCGCTATTTTTAGCGCTTAAATGCCTGAAAAGTGCCCCAGTGTGAAAGAGGTCTAAGGAGAGAAAAATCTATGGCTAATTTTAGTGAAAGAAAGCCTTACCTCTGGGGTGCATGTTATTTAAAAGGATGTGTTTTTTTTGCATGTTGGTATTGTTAAAGATTAAATAGGAATTAAACTAAATGTGAACAACACAAATTGAAAATGCTATTTAATTCATGGTTAATATTCAAAGCAATTCACCTTTCCATCATTGTCTCCATGCTTTAGTTTGTTAAGAAATCACAAAAATACCCCCTAGCATTTCTAGACATGGCCATCTTCAATAAGGGAATATTTTTCATGTAGCATTTACTTATTGGAATCTATCTGTCCATAGCTCAGGCATGCAACCAGGAGGGTGTGTTTAGCTGAGAAAAACGCTCTTCCACTTCTCCACATGAAGTAAAAAAGCAAGAAACAAAAAAATGCCCATGAAACTCCAGGGATGTATGGTATTATTTTGGCTTAGGCCATAAACCGGGAAACAACTGTAGGAATGTAAAACAGTTTAAAACAAGTAAATATAATATACTTTCTTATCAATTTATGAATGCTAACAGCATTGGAATAAAGAGTAGTGGTTATTGAGAGTTTAGGTCCACCCACTGACGTAACCAGATGACCCTGCCCCATCTGATGTCACATGATGTCACATAATGTCCAGAAGCGGGCGGGGTCACTCAGTTATATCACCAGGTTCTTGTGGGTTTGTAGGCAGCTGAGAAGAGACAGGTGGGTAGAATGCAGGATAGGTGCAGGGAGCAGAGGCTGGATATGAGTATTTGGTTGGGAGCAGCGTATACTGGGCTGCAACTGAGGTTGACATGGGTGATGGGGAAACATACATTTGGGTAGGCTGGTGTCTGATGGCAGAGGTAGTTTGTTTGGGTAACAAAAGACCGAGCAGACTCAATGCACCCAGAAATCACCCGTGGGGAACATGCTGAGTAGTGCTCACAAAAATCGGCGGGATCATCTTCAAAAAGCCATACTAGGGATACAACCTGATTCACATTAAAAGGAGGAGAGAAATCATCATGGCTCTCTGGAATACAGGGCAGGGCCAGCTCAGTACAGATCTTGATCAAAGGCTGCACCTCCACAAACAGTATATAACCCTGATCGACCAGGGAGGAGCCAAACGGATATCTGTAAACAACTGGTCACTAGAACATCCTTTCAAAGCCTGGTGGCAATAATCACCACTTTCAGATGCCAGAGAAAAATAAATAACCTCAACGTAATTCATGTTTGCAAACAAACTGAGTCAAAATGGTTCCCCTGTGCCTCATCAAACTACAGGACATGGTTCCAGTAATTCATATCCTTAGTCTGCTTGTCTTCAACAAACTGTTTTTTGTGCATCATCTTTAGAAGAGGCTTCCTTCTGGAACGACAGCTATGCAGACCAATAGAACTAGGCGCTATCAGTAAATTTAGCGTTATTTGAGTTGTACATAGCTCAGAGTGATTGTGTAAAGTATTGCTTCTGTCCCAGTTTAGTTGTGCACATTTCCCACTGTTGCCAGTAGGTGGCACTGTTGTCACAGGCCAGTGTAAGAAATGCAACAGGTTAAGTGCATTGGATATCTTTCCCCCAGAAACCGCCCAATTGGGAGCTTCTTTGTACATGTGAATTGAGTTTGGTGGTCTCAGCCCGGCTCCCGGTGGGTGTGCTATGCGAGGTAAGCCTGTGCTTAGTACGCCCACCCCCCTCCCACAAAAACCACCACACTTACACGCACTCGAAATTGGGTTAACATGCACGCACTTTGACCACGCGGTCTCTAAAAAGAGAGGCGAAGGACTAATGGGGCTGGTTGAGCGGGCTAGATCTTCTCACTCTCTTATAGAGAGTCCCTCTGCCCCGTTGGGCTTCAAAGCGGAGCAGGTAGAGCGGGCTGTGTGGGAGGACCCCCTCACACACCTGCCATTGCCACCCGAGGCATGGAGAAAGGTGGCAGATTGCCTCTGGGGGAGGCCTGCCTACTCCCAACTCCTGCAGTCCGGCTCCTCTCTCGAGTACACGCACAAAATACACTTTAAAAAAAAAAAAGTCTGGGCAGAGACTTTGTCCGTACTTCATACTGGCTGCTAGGTCGGTGTGAGAGGCCTATCCGGTTGTCACAAAGATCCAGCGACTGGAGCTGTTATCCTCTGGATCCAAGAAAGTATCAGTGATCTGCAAAACTAAGGTATCAGAACTTCCCCTAACCCTCTACCACCTTTACTACTGAAGTTGTTGAATAAAGCATCAAGAAAAGGACTGAAGTGACTGGCAATCACATTTATATTCAACCTACGACTGCGTAAGCCATCGTAGGTGGAAGTGGGCGTGAGCCATGCTAATGAGGCGTGACCCCATGCAAATGATGGGCCAAGTGCCATACAAGTACTTAAAACGAACGGCGCATGCACCGTCCCGTGTACATATCCCAGTACGCATGCTCAGAATCACGTCGGAACTACTCCCTAAGATACAACGTATCAATGCCTACGACGTGAACGTAACCTACGCCGAAACCCTATTCACGTACTACGTAAATGACGTAAAATACGACGGCTGTGTTCCCTGGTCCATACCTTAGCATTAGTTGCACCTCATATATGGGGAATAACTTTACGCCGGATGTACGACTTACGCAAATCGCGTATATTATGTGCCGGGCGCAAGTACGTTCGTGAATCGACGTATCTCCCTCATTTCCATGTTTGAATAGGAAATCAATGGGAGCGCCACTTATGGCTAGCGTAAATATGCGCCCACGATACGCCGGCGTAGGAAAGTTACATCGGTCGGATGAAGCCTATTTTCAGGCGTATCTCAGTTTATGGGCACGGCGCATAGATACGACGGCGCATATTTACACTTACGCGGCATATCTCGAGATACGTCGGCGTAAGTGTTTTGTGAATCCGGGCCTATATATATATATATATATATATATATATATATATATGAAAGATTTAGCAGTATATTTACTGTAGAATCAACAATTGCTAGGTGAAAACATTCCCTGACATCTATTATTCAATTAAAATGTGCTAGCTATAACAATTACAAGAAATGTTACAATTACTGAATATTTGCTAAACATTCATTGGACAAATTTGAAAAATGTATTTAAAACGTAAGATGGTGAGGTATACTTTTTTTTTAATTCAGATTGTATTACATTTTTCATAAATTATTGTATGCTTTTTCAATAAAAAAATTAAAAAACAAGAACGCAAAAAATCCCTACCTCACAGGGAGGAGCAAACAAACACATACCCATAAAAAAGGGGGGAGGGAGGAGCGCAACCATCATAAGAGTACCATGATCAAGAAATAATTGCTATTGAGGCGCATGTGAGGAGCCCAGAGGATGGCTGCTTGAGCCGGGAGCTCCTCACCACCACAGTCCAGCGGTGCCTGTAAGTAAGCCAAAAACAGTCTGGAAGTCGTGCCACCGCTACACACAGCACCCCCAGACACCAGGGCACCCCTCTATATACTTGGAATAATTAAAGGGACACATTAAAGCTGTTATTTTGCTGTTTAAAAACACTGCAAAAAACGGCAGAAATCCAAGATGGCTGCTGCTGCTGCACCTCACAAGAGCAGAGCTGAGGAGATGCCTGAGGGAAGGAATCTTTCAGAAGCGGCTCCCCTACTTTTTAACCCCCTGGTTCAAGTGAATAATCAGCAAGATATACCCCCCTCAATAAATTCTGCAGAACCCCTGGTAGGCTGTAATATGGAGGACTTTGCAATTCCCCTCATGGGACCTAACATAGGAAATCAGGCTGCTCAATTCTCTGTCAGCCCCCTGACTGCAGCCTCTGCATTCTCAGTGACTGATTTATATCAGGCACTGGCTGAACTTATGGATAGGGGACTTTCTCAAACTGCTACCAAGATAACAGGAGAATTAAAAGCAGATTTTCAGAATTTGGGCACCAGAATTGAAGCTATAGAAAACAAGCTTGATCAAACTGTGGCAGCCACAAACCAGAACTCAGAGCATATCCAAACAGTACAGGAGCAATTGGATGTGGCCCTTTACAGGATCGACGAATTGGAGAACAGATCCAGGAGGTATAATATCCGGATCAGAGGTCTGCCTGAATCCATCACTGACATTCCAGCAGCGGTACAAAATGTGATCCAGGGTCTGATCCCTAACATTCCTCAAAACCGCCTAGAGCTTGACAGAGCCCACAGAGCCCTGGGGCCACCCAGAAAGGACGGCTTACCGCGGGACATCATCGCCAAACCTCACTTTTACGCAGTAAAGGATGAAGTCATGAGACTAGCACGTTCTGTGCCCAATGTTTTGTGTCAAGGTCATCCCGTCCAAATATACGCAGACCTTTCTCCATCCACAATGCAGCGAAGGCGGTCATTGAAACCGCTACTTCTAGTCCTGGCCCAAAAGGATATAAAATATAAATGGGCATTCCCCTTTGCGGTCAAGTTCTCAGAAAAAGGGAAGAATTACTCCTTCTCCACTTTCCCTGATGGTGAAAGATTACTTCTACGCCTTAAGCTCATATCGCAAGAACCCGCCATGGATACTTCTCATAGTATTCCAAATACTTCCAAGAGACCGACCCCCACCAGTCCTCAATCCCTGCTCTGGACCAGGTCAAAGTCCAAGAAGGCTAGAGACGGCGGACCCATCTGACCTTGGTTGACACATTGGTCATATTCACCTTGAACTTTAGAGGATCTCGGATGGACCTAAGCATGAGGATTAGACTTTCTCTGATCAGCTTAACAATTTCTTGGACACTTGCTATTACACCGTTACTTCACTTCCTTAAAAGATCGGCCCCCTCTTTTTTTTTTTTTTTTTGCAGGGGGGTGTCCCCACCTTGATTTTGCGGTCCCTCCCTCCTCGATTCCCTCAGAGCGGAGGACGGGGGGACTTTCGGGTCGGACCTAGATCCGACCGAACTGGGTCTTGACTTACTTGATTCCTTCCAGTTACTGTTTTTGAAAATTGTTTCATGCATTTTTTCAGGGGCGCCCTGGCTGGGGTGGGCCCCATGTACCTCCGCCTTTCCCTCAGACTCCAGAAGGTCTCTGGGGGCGAGGTCGCTTGTTCCCTCCTGGAGCAAGCTTGACTTGTTCTACCTTGGTAGAAGTTCTCGAGGGCGTCTCCCAACCCCCCCCCCCCCCCGAGAATGTATTTTCGCTTTTTTTACCTATTCTCCTTTAGTTGGATTGGGAGACCTTCCTTTCATCTCTTTTTCTCTTTCGATTCTGTTCTTTCCTTTTCTGTTCCTTGCCTTTCCCACATGTGCCTAACCTTTCAATATTTTACAGCTTGCATTACCTACGAACAAAGGGTGTTCACCTGGCTGCCTGATGTCCATCCTGACAGCTGGCAGGTTTGGGAGAGCGGAAGACATCTAAGGGTGAGTGGAGGTGGAGACAGACACAGTGACTTTTCGGATCCCCATGGCTGATCACGTACAGAGCTCCCTCAAAATAGCCACACATAATGTTCAGGGCCTGAACTCCCCCGTCAAAAGGCGAAAGATCTTTAATAGTTACAAAGCGCTCGGACTTGACATCCTCATGATACAAGAGACCCACTTTCCTGGGCGGTACAGTCCCAAATTTGTCCACTCTCATTTTCCCCTTTTCTATTTGGCTAATGCTGAGAATAAAACTAAAGGGGTTGCAATTTTTCTCTCCAAATCCTGTAACTTTGAATATCTCTCTGACTTCAAAGACCCAGAGGGAAGGTTTATATTGGTTAAGGGCAAAATTGAGGGTCATCTTTACTCCCTGGTCTCATACTATTCTCCCAACAAAGGGCAAGACAAGTTTTTCCAACTAATCTTGGATACTGTAACCCCCCTTATGGAAGGCACAGTCATTTGGGGGGGGGATTCCAATGTGGCTTTTGACCAAGGTTTGGACAAATCCAAACCTCCATCTGCCCAACTTACTAGACCCACTAGGGTCAGCCTGAAAATTGCCAAATTACTCCATGACAGGGGGATGACGGATGTCTGGCGGGAGTCTAATGCTTCAAAGAGAGACTACACCCATTACTCTCACCCGCATAATACCTATGCCAGGATTGACCATATTTTAATTCCTTCATTTGTCCTTCCGGCAGTGATCAAGGCCCAAATCAGAGACACGGTCCTGTCTGACCACTCCATGGTCATCATGTCCATACGCACTATAGCCGGTATGGCAAAGAGTGGACATTGGCGGCTAAATGAGTCCATTCTCTCCAATCCAACCACAACAACAGAAATCAATAAAGCTCTTCAAGAATATTTCACAATTAACAATGTTGAGGATATCTCCGCAGAGACCCTATGGGCAGCCCATAAAGCTTGTATTAGAGGTAAAATTATTCAGATCTCCACACGAATCAAAAGAGAACACGAAGCGGACGTTGTGCGATTGGAGAGGTCATACAGGACCCTAAGGGCACAACACAAAAAGAAACCGTCTTTAGCCTTACTAGAGAATATTGACAAGCTGAGACTAGAACTTAATTTAGTTCTCACAACAAAAGCGGAGAGATCTCTCCGCTGGAGTGGCAATAAGTTTTACACCCAAAAAGAAAAGATAGGTCAGATGTTAGCGACCAAATTGTCCCCTAAAACAAGGTTTCATTCCTTGCCCAAGATACGCATAGCGGGTCAAGAACCTACGGCCAATCCAAAAAAGATTCTGGAAGCATTTCAAACATTCTATTCTAACCTGTATAGTGCTCCTCCACAGCTTCCCAGGGACTCGATCGACGATTTCCTGGACAGCCTATCCATCCCATCCTTAGACACAGAACATAGAGACAGGTTGGAAGCACCTTTTTCGGTTGAGGAGGTGGCGACAGTAATCAAGGGCCTCCGTAAGGGTTCAGCCCCAGGCCCAGATGGTCTATCAGTCCCCTATTATAAAACATTTGCAGATACCCTAGTCCCACATATGACAAACTTTTTTAATTTCAAGACTCAAGGCTCCCCCTTGGGTACACAACTGAATACTGCATACATTACGGTTATTCCAAAACCGGAGAAAAATCTAGAAGAAGTTTGTAATTACCGCCCCATATCCCTGATAAATAATGACCTAAAAATTCTTACAAAAATTCTAGCTGTCCGCATCTCCTCTTTCATTGGTAAATATATTCACAAGGACCAAGTTGGGTTTATCCCAGGTCGACAAGGCCCAGATCAAGTGAGAAGGGCAGTAGACATTGTCTCAATCTTGCAATCCAACTGGGACAGAGGTCCGAAACAACAAGGCTTTCTCCTAGCACTTGATCTGCAGAAGGCCTTTGATTCTGTGTCCTGGCAATATCTCCTCCCCCTACTAGAGCGATGGGGCTTTGGCCCGAGATTCCTGGGGGTGATACAAGCTCTCTATTCCAACCCCAAGGCCCTAATCCGAATCCAAGGGTACTATTCTTCCCCAATAGACATAGCTAGGGGTACCAGACAGGGATGCCCTCTCTCCCCAATCATTTTTGCAATGGCAATTGAAACCCTGGCAATAGCTATCCGACAGAACCCTAACATTTTGGGTGTATCATGCGGAGATCAAATTCATAAATGTGGGCTCTTTGCCGATGATTTACTATTATTTCTAACCTCTCCCATTACTTCTTTACCAAACCTCTACAGGGTAATTTCAGAATTCTCTAAAATCTCTGGGCTTCAGGTTAATTATGCCAAATCACAAGCCTTGAATGTGTCCCTCCCACCTTCCACAGTATCCCTCCTCCAACAGTCATTCAAATTTGAATGGTGTCCCTCATCCATCAAATATCTAGGGATTTCCTTAACAGCGCGTACAGAATCCCTATACACAAACAATTATCCTCCCCTATACCGAAAACTTACAGCAGACATGAATAACTGGGCCAAATATGAACTTTCCTGGCTAGGCAGAATTAACTCTATAAAGATGACCTTGCTTCCTAGAATCTTATATCTATTTCGCTCCCTTCCCATCCCCATCAGAAAAGACCAGTTGCAGTCTTTACAAAGCAAAATACTCAAATTCATCTGGGGCAAGTCGGGTTACAGAATCCCCCAAAACACCCTATATAACCATAGGAAAAGAGGGGGGCTGGGATTACCGCATCTATATAAGTACTTCTTAGCCGCCAGGCTGGCTCAACTATCAGTAGTTTACTCCAAATTTGATAAACCGGACTGGGTCCATATAGAGAAACAGGCTGTCCCCCATCTTTCCCTAGACTACTTACTTTGGTGCCCCCAAAAGAGAAGACCACCCATTTTGTCCCCCTCCCTCTCTCAATCTTACGCCCTTTGGGATAGAATCCGTCACCTTCCAGCCCTGGTTTCGAAAGCGCAACCTCTAGCCAATGTATTTCAAAACCCAAATTTTCCACCTGGAATGGACAATAAGGCCTTCAGTTGGTGGTTGGACAAGGGCCTGTACCGCATAGGACACTATTTCACAACCAAGGGCCCTCTTACCCTAGACCAGTGTTTAACCAAGTTGGATCTCCCTGACACTGAAAAATTCAGATTCAGACAGATATCACAATTCCTACACACTCTATGGACGGAGAGACCTTTACCTCCCAAATTCACAGACTACGAGCTCTGGTGCGGGCAGGCCATGGGACAAAGGGGAGGAATATCTGTCATCTACTCTTCCCTCACTCGCCCGACCGAGAAGTCTTCCTACATGATGGCATGGGAGGCCGACCTCCAACTTGAATGGGACCTGGAGACCTGGCAAGCGGCTTGCTTTGATTCATTTCAGGGTATCTTAAATACTTCCTTGATTGAAGCAAACTTAAAAGTTCTCATGAGGTGGTATATGACTCCCGCCAGACTTGCGGCCATCTACCCATCATCAGATCCCAGTTGTTTTAGAGGATGCCAACTCCTGGGTTCGATGGTGCATGTCTGGTGGGAATGCCCCCGAATTAGACCAGTCTGGAAGAAGATTTTTAACCTCATCTACACAGTCACTAAATGCTCGGTCCCCAGGTCAGCATCTGTTGCTCTCCTAAACGCTCGGATTCCGGGTATATCCAAGCCCAATCAGAAGCTGATCCGATTTATGCTCCTCGGGGCTAAAATTACCATCGCTAGGGCTTGGAAACAACCCAGGGTTTCCATTAAAGCAGTAAACCGCAAGATTTTGTGGATCATGATGCAGGAAAAGCTGGCCAGCATTCTCTCTAACACGAAACAAAAATTTGAAGCTGTATGGGAACCATGGGCGTCCCACTGTGGTTTATCTCTAGATACTGGGGTACACCCTGGGCAACCTGCATCCTCCAGCTCTAGTTAGGCACATGCTCCCTTCCCTTTCTTTTTCTCTTCCCCCCACTTCTCTTTCTCTTTCCTACCTCTTATCCTTTTAAGATAGTTGTTTGACTTACGGGTAATGTTTTATATTCATTTTTTTATAAAAAAACTATTTGGCAACACTATAGGCCTAATTGAATTCGTAAGTACAAGCTAGAAGTGCAGTGAAGTCAAATTCGAACCCACTAATTTTCTTACGTATGCTTTTATTGGAGGGGTGGATTGGGGGGGGGGCCTGGCCGGGGCACAGAATGATCCCATTAGGGGTGCCCAGGACAGGTAGGACTCCCCTGAGCGAGTGACTACTATATTCATTTTTTTCCCCTCCCCTTCCCCTGTTAGCAAGCTCGTATATTTCCTTTAATCAGCCTACAATCGGGCAATATGGAGTCGGTTGAGGCCTTGTTGCTGACATTTTGCCTTATTTGTTGAATGTTTTGATGTTGTAGACACGGCCTTTGGTCATACTGTAATTGTATTCTATATTTGGAAAAATAAAAATCTATTGAAAGTAAAGAAATAATTGCTATTAAACATTAGGATACATGCATATTTCATCAAAAGTCTGCATATTCCGCTCTGTTGTCCATTCAAAGAGAGAAGGTGGCCTAGGTGAAGTCCACTTAAAGAGGGGCTCCAGTTTCCCCCCCAAACACTTTTGAAGTCAGCAGCTACAAACACTTTTAATATAAGGACACTTACCTGTCCAGGGATCCAGCGATGTCCGCACCTGAGCCGATTTTTCAATTGGCTTTGGGTACAGGCGCAAGCAGTGAAGCCTTCACAATCGGCTTCCTACTGCACCTGCATGAGCTGAGCTGTCAGTCTACCAAGCACAAGGCAAAAAAGATTAGCTGATACCAGGTTCCATCCATATCAAACTACTAAATTGTCCTGTCTATAGAGCTCCCCAAGTTATCATAGGATTACCCATATGTTACTACCTAAAGTGGTCCATCATTGATTCATCAATCTAGTAATTAGGTTACTGGACCTATATATAGAAGAAATGAAATATATGGGGGTGATAGCACAGATGGAGTTCTCTATTAATAGAGAACTCCCTATTTCACCCCTAGGACTATTTGGACAGGTGTAATATAACATAGAATATAAGAGGGTTGAAGAGAGGATACCAGTGTATAGGCATAAAGCATGTGCCACCACTGGACCCATAAAAGAGTCCTGATAAATATACAGTACCATCCTTACCAAAGTATTCAAATTGGGCAGTCTTGTTGATGCCACACACTTGTAGATTGCTAAGTCAATCTTCAGAGAGTGTGGGTGGCTACCTAGGATTGGCCCATATCACCAACCAATAGGGAGGTGGGTGATTCTTCGAAATTCCGGGGCAGCCCAATGCCAACAAGTGGCCTCCCCAGCAGGATAGAATGCCCACTAAGGAGGATCATGCATGTCAGAGGGCACATACATTTTCCTGAGGGCTCTAACAGTGGCCCCCCGGGGAAAAATAAAAGATCTTCTCAAACATAAATCAAGTAACAAAAAGAATAAATCAAATAGTAACACAAAGGCAGCACCAAGGGTACAGCATCAACTACAGTGACAATTAATAACAATCTACAGAGTACATTTCATTCCAAATGTAGCAACACATGTTGTAAATCAGGGGTGCCCAACCTTTTGAAGCGTGAAGGGCAATGAGCAGAGTGGGCGGATGGCAGGTCTGTGTCCGGTGCACTTTCAGAAAGCTCATCAAGCTCACAGGTAATAACAGACATCTGTGGCTCAGTGTAGGTAACCCGCAGGTGCGCTCTGCATCTGCAGATCAGTTTGAAAGCAGCCCAGTAACCACTGCAGAACACACTGTGATTTTAGTGATACCCTGACCTTTAATAACAGTATTCTATTCTATCCCAGAGCAGGAGGTCGGGGGCCACATCAGAGGGCTCCCCAGGCCACTGGTTGGGCTCCCCTGTTGTAAAGTTTCATCCACTACAAACCAAAAAATTGATGCAACATCCACTGTAGATACAAAATGGAGAGCAGAGAAGGGACAAGTGTATAGGGACCCTAAGACCCCAGAATATTTAAAGTTTGTCTTACGGCAGCATAAAAAACATAATTTTTTAATACCCCCGATATGAAGCCCTCCAAAAAGGGCCCAAAGTTGAACACCTCAGGGGACAGTAACATTGAGTTTGTGTATCCACCTCAGTTCCTGTTGGAAAAAGGACTTATTCCTATCCCCCTCTTGGGCTGGGGTAAAACCGATCCAATGCCAGAAATGACATATTCAGAAAGATACAGTTGTGTTCTAGGGCCACATGGGGCTCCCCTTGCAATTCTGTATCACCAGTTTTCATACTCTGTGTCTATAGATGTGTCTGCAAAATTCTAACTTTGTCTTTCCCATGCCACTCTTTGAGCCTTTAGGAATATTTGGGCACCACCTGGCATGCAAGAGCATCTTTGGTGGGTATTATATCCTGCTGGAGGGCCACTTATTCCCTGCTTCCCTACTGGTTGATGGGATGGGCCTCGATGTCTTATGTGACCACCCACACTCCCCAGTGCCTGCAGTCCTTCAGTGTGTGACATCATCAGTATTGGGGGCAGACCTCGAATATGCAGTGGTTTATTCATAGATTTGAGTGGCATGGGAGGACTGATAGTTGAGGCGGCCAAATTGTCTCCCAAATGATGTTCAACGGCCCTTTATGAGGGGGTAGGTTTTACACATATATAAATAGAGAGGATATGAGGAAGTATTTTCTTTGCCATTTACCAGAGTTGACAAACAGGACTGCCCAATTTTAATACTTTGGTAAGGGTGCTTTGTCTAGGGTCCTGTGATGGAACATGTATACACCAGTATCCTCTATTCCATCTTTTTCCAATTTTTTTTTCAAGCATGTGATTACAGCCTAAGGCTCTAATTGGCTTGTTCTATGTCATCCCCCGACCATTCAACTTTTGATTTTAACGAATCAATATTCTCCACGTGTCACTTCAGGTTTCCTGACTTCTCCACCAGGTCAATCAGGAGGAGGCTGAAGATTTGAAACCTGGAAAGAAGACCGGGTAAACACAGAAGCCACCAGGTATCAGGGTTGTCATGACCGCTGGAGGGCTCCATTTGTAGGTACATTTTACAGGGCACAGCGGCGACAATGGGCACAGTGGAGACAATTGACACAGTGGCGACAATTAAAGGGCACAGTGACAATTAAAGGGCACAGTGGCGACAATGGGTACAGTGGTGACAATTAAAGGGCACAGTGGGAACAGTTGGCACAGTGGCATCAATGGGCACAGTGGTGACAATGGGCACAGTGGCGACAATTAAAGGGCACAGTGACATCAATGGGCACAGTGGCGACAATGGGCACAGTGGCGACAATTAAAGGACACAGTGGTCACAATTGGCACAGTGGCTACAATTGATGGGCACAGTGGCTGCGTTTGATGGCATTGCACAGTGGTGACAATTGATGGCACAGTGGCTGTGTTTGATGGCATGGCACAGTGACTGTGTTTGATGGCATGTCACAGTGGTGACAATTGATGACACAGTGGCTGTGTTTGCTGGCATGGCACAGTGGCTGCGTTTGATGGCATGGCACAGTGACTGCATTTGATGGCATGGCACAGTGACTGTGTTTGTTGGCATGGCACAGTGGTGACAATTGATGGCACAGTGGCTGTGTTTGATGGAATGGCACAGTGGCTGCATTTGGTGGCATGGCACAGTGGTGCGAATTGCTGGCACAGTGGCTGCATTTGATGGCATGGCACAGTGACTGCATTTGATAGCACAATGGTGACAATTGATGGCACAGTGGCTGCATTTGATGGGCACAGTGAGGCTGCAATTTTTTCTTTTTTTTTTCGTTTGCCCCCCCCCCCCCCAAAAAAAAAAATTTGAGCACCAGCCGCCACGGAGTCTGAGTACAAGGCAGACAAGGTTCAGAATAGTCAGGGTCAACTCCATAGTCAAATGACAGGCAGAGTTCTGAGTGTGTTTTATATCCATTCCAAGTTCATCAACAAGGCAATGCAAACTAGCAGGCAGGACAGTCAAACAGGGAGCTTGAAACATGTTACAAATGCTATCACAATCATGAGACTGCAGGCTTGGCTGGCTTAAATCAGGTTTGGTCTCCACCTGGAGACTGGCTGCATCAATCACCTTGCATGTGTATATATACAAAGACACACACCAATACCAGCTGCATTGTTATTTTATAATGTTTTACTCTTTTTGTAAAGATTGGTACATAGAGCCCTTTGTCATAAGCTTTGTACATTGCCTATAAAGTCACTAAGGGGAAACGATACATTCTCACTATTAAATGTAAAGTTTCCTGTGGGAAAGCTAATTAGTCTGGAAAAACTTTAAGTTAGATTTGATGTGTATGATGATGCACTTAATTCCCACAATCTAGTATTAGAATAGTATCTGTAAATTGCATGTATTACATATCTTGTTCCATTATGCATGTACACGGTTGAAGTGCTAACAGTACCTAATGTCTAAACTTTGCTGGCAGCCACCTTATTTGTCTCCAGTGGCTTACAGTCATCTATAAATGACAATGGAAAATTCACTGCCATAAACTAACATCATGATTATTGGCCAAAAATGTACTTTATGAATTGGGCACAATGGGGTGCTTTAAATGTCTGCAGACAAAATACATAATACATGCTGTTTGCACAATGAAAAGCACTTTTCTACCTTAAAGCCCAAATAAAGAATCAGAAATACAGAAATACAGTAAGACATAAATTGTACAGACTTTAATTTTTCTGTTAAAGCAAACACTATCAGTAATTCACACATCCCTTTCCATTCACCAAGACCCCTTTCACACTGCAGCACCGTTAAAACCGGACTAAAGCGCTGGTCATTTTAGCAGTGCTTTAGCTGCATTTTAGCATTGCTTTTGTGGTGCTTTGCGGGCACTGGCGGGGCGGATTTTTTTTAAAAAAGAGGAAAAGTGTCCTGTCTTGCGGCGCTTTCAAAGTGCTTTTAAGGTGCAATGGGCAGGGGCGTTTTGGGAGCGCTATTTATAGTACTGGCAAGCCGCCCTAAACATGCAGCTTGCAGGACTTTTCCTAACGTCACGAAAGCGCACCGCAAATAATTGGAGGCAGTTTTCAGATGCTTTTCAGGGGCTATTTCTAGTGCTAAAAACACCTGAATACTGCCTCAGTGTGAAAGAGGTCTAGATACAAGTCAGTGTAAAAAACCTTGTGCTGAGGGCAGTGGTGTCTCGTAATGAAGGGCCCAGGGGACCCAGCCCCCCTAATCAATGATTTCGACCTCCTAATCTACATGAAGGGTGCTGGACGCATGGATTCCAATGTTTTTTTTTTTTTTTTAGAAGCATGTGATTAGAGCCATAGGCTCTAATAGGTTTTTAAAAAGTGTGGGCTCGGGGCACAGAGCCCTGCGCCCCGAACCCGCCCAGTTTTGTAACAATAGCAAATTAATATTCGCTGTTGTCTTGCTGATTCTCCCCAAGGCCAATCAGTAAGCAGGTCCTGGGACCCGTCACCTGATTGGCTGAGAGGAGAAGCAATCTTATTTGCCGCCGAGAAGGAGGAGGGAGGAGATGCAGGGGAAGCCGCATTGAAGCATCAGGAGGAGGAGATGCTGCCCGCCACCTGGAGGAATCGCTGCCCATGACCTAGATGGGGTAAGTGTGGGGATGGTGACTGATGGACCGACCAACCGGGGAATGGGGTGTGGCCACAGGTGGATTGTTTGCTTCCCCCCAAAAAAAATAATATACCACCAGCCGCCGCCACTGGCTGAGGAGGCCCTATTACTCAGCTCTGCTAACACAGAACAAGGGAGAACACAAAAAGCACTGTTTTCACTCAAAGAAAAAAAATATTTGAAAGCATTTTCAAAACAAACATTAGCCATAAATCAAAACATGCAGGGGTAGGAAGACAAAGAGGGACAAGAGATATTAACCCCCCTAGCGGTATTCCCGAGTGTGGCTCGGGGTAAGATTTCTGTACCAAAAGCGGTAACCCCGAGCCAGACTCGGGATCGCCTCGCAGCAGCCACAGGCAGGTTTTACTTACCTTGTCCCTGGATCCTGCGATGCTGCTGCGCTGTGTGAGCGTGCGGTGTCTCCTCTCTCGATTCATAGTGTCCCTGTGACACCGATCTCCGTTCCCTGCGACGTTACGACGCATGGGGGCGGAGAACGGCGCCAAATTCAAAAAAGTAAATAAACACATTACATACAGTATACTGTAATCTTATAGATTACAGTACTGTATGTGAAAAAAATACACACCCCCTTTGTCCCTAGTGGTCTGCCCAGTGTCCTGAATGTACTTTTGTATAATAAAAACTGTTCTTTCTGCCTGCAAACTGGAGATTGTCCATAGCAACCAAAAGTGTCCCTTTATGTCAAAAGTGATTTTAGATCAGCTAGAAAACAGCGATAATAAATTAGAATCACTTGCAGAATTGAGCAATAGCAAATTGTGGGGAAATTCGTCATAAAAAAAAAAAAGTAATGACAGCGACAATTCTGCAACTGAGCAAATTTTGATTACATTATTGACTAATTTTTATTATAATTATATTATTATTTGTTATAATTATTTATAATTATTTATTATATTTTAATTTATGATTTTGTTTTTCAAACTTTATCATACTCGGGATGTCTGCTAGACTCTTGTTCGGACAGATTTAAGTGAGTTATTTCTAAGAATTGCAGGCCTACAATGTAAAATGCCAAATTTCCTTGCAAAATAATGGTACCGCTTTCAGCACCTAAAATCTGAAATAATCATACCACCAGGGAGGTTAACAAAGTTTTAAATATATATATATATATATATATATATATATATATATATATATATATATATATATATATATATATATTTTAAATGTGTTATGTTTGTGATTTTTTTGTGTTTCTTTGTTTAATCCTGGTTTAGTTTTACAATTGTAATTATTTGTTATAAATAGGCATATGTCAAGTTAGTCTATAAAGCCCAACTCTGGGAAACGTGGAAAGTCTCCTTTGTAGTGGGGCTGTAACCACACTGAAAGGGCTACTGCTTGTTTAGGTCTAGAGAAAGAGAATTTACTTACCTGAATCTTCCCTCTTCCATGCTGCTAGACTAACCCCCACAGTATTCTTCTCCTTCTTGCTCCAGCGGTCTAAGGTTCTGATGGTATCAAGACTGATGCAGGGTCCAGAGCCCTTTATTGTATGTGATGATTTAGAGGGGCAATCTACTGCTGGGTAGGGATGAGCTCCGCGTTCGATTCGAACGTATGTTCGACTCGAACATCGGTCGTTCGATCGTTCGTCGAAACTCGAACAAAACGGGTCGTTCACGCCAAATTCGAGTGACGCAAAACGTCCCATAATTCACTGGGGCGTTGAGCGCTGATGATTGGCCAAGCATGCTGTATGTCCCGCATGCTTGGCCAATCACAGCGCTCAAAAAACGAAGAGCCATAATTGGCCAAAGCCAGGGTGGCTTTGGCCAATTATGGCTCAGGGGGATTAGTACACGCCCCCCACTATAAAAGGCAGCCTGCACGGCTGCCTAGTGTAGTGTGTTGGCGGTTCTAGAGAAGATCAGTCAGTCAGACAGAGAGAGATAGAGAGATAGAGACACAGTGTCTTAACCAGATAGATAGATAGATAGATAGATAGATAGATAGAGTAGGAAGTGTAGTCAGTATAGTTAAAAGTACAGTTTGTAGAGAATATATTCACATCCTTAGGCGTTGTCAATATATTTATAAACTGTACAGCTCAGCTAGTTTATCTATCAGGCAGGAGATTGTTCTACATGCAGCGCTCTAACGTGTTGTATTGCCTGCATTAGGGATTTACTTTAAATATAATTATTCTGTGTTATTTAACGTGTGCTAGTTAATTGCACACACAGACGCATTACCTGTTACTGCACGTGTGCAATTTATTTGCACAGAAGCGCAGTCGCTGTTAATGCAACTGGGCTATTGAATTGCACAGAAACGCAGTCGCTATTACTGCGTGCGTGCTGTTTAATAGCAACTAAAGGCAGTTGGTGTCACTGCGTGCGTGCTGTTAAATCGCATTTGACCGCAGTCGCTATTACTGCGTGCGTGCTGTTTAATAGCAACTAAAGGCAGTTGGTGTCACTGCGTGCGTGCTGTTAAATCGCACTTGACCGCAGTCGCTATTACTGCGTGCGTGCTGTTTAATAGCAACTAAAGGCAGTTGGTGTCACTGCGTGCGTGCTGTTAAATCGCATTTGACCGCAGTCGCTATTACTGCGTGCGTGCTGTTTAATAGCAACTAAAGGCAGTTGGTGTCACTGCGTGCGTGCTGTTAAATCGCATTTGACCGCAGTCGCTATTACTGCGTGCGTGCTGTTTAATAGCAACTAAAGGCAGTTGGTGTCACTGCGTGCGTGCTGTTAAATCGCATTTGACCGCAGTCGCTATTACTGCGTGCGTGCTGTTTAATAGCAACTAAAGGCAGTTGGTGTCACTGCGTGCGTGCTGTTAAATCGCATTTGACCGCAGTCGCTATTACTGCGTGCGTGCTGTTTAATAGCAACTAAAGGCAGTTGGTGTCACTGCGTGCGTGCTGTTAAATCGCATTTGAACGCAGTCGCTATTACTGCGTGCGTGCTGTTTAATAGCAACTAAAGGCAGTTGGTGTCACTGCGGCTATTTTGTTACTTTACACTTGAGCCAAGTCGCTCTTACTGTGTGGTTGCTGTTTAATACCATCTGAAAGCAGTTGGTGTGACAGCGACTATTTTGTTACTTTACACTTGAACCAAGTCGCTCTTACTGTGTGATTGCTGTTTAATACCATCTGAACGCAGTCGGTGTGACAGCGACTATTTTGTTACTTTACACTTGAGCCAAGTCGCTCTTACTGTGTGGTTGCTGTTTAATACCATCTGAACGCAGTTGGTGTGACAGCGACTATTTTGTTACTTTACACTTGAGCCAAGTCGCTCTTACTGTGTGGTTGCTGTTTAATACCATCTGAACGCAGTTGGTGTGACAGCGACTATTTTGTTACTTTACACTTGAACCAAGTCGCTCTTACTGTGTGATTGCTGTTTAATACCATCTGAACGCAGTCGGTGTGACAGCGACTACTTTGTTACTTTACACTTGAGCCAAGTCGCTCTTACTGTGTGGTTGCTGTTTAATACCATCTGAACGCAGTCGGTGTGACAGCGACTATTTTGTTACATAACACCTGAACGCATAACTATGGCTGGAAGGACAAAGAGAGGCAGAGAGTCACGAGGGCAAGCAGGCTCTGCATCTAGAGGTAACGCTGGTGATGGATGTGGTGCATCCTCTTCAGCACGTGGCCGTGGCCGCTCGTCCTTCTTTTCGGGAGCTGGCCGTGTTGAGCCTCAACATGCTGAGAAATTAGTTGAGTGGATGACCAAGCCGTCCTCATCCTCCTCATCCTCTCTCACACAGACTGATTATAGTTTGTCTGGCAAAGCAGCTGCCAAGGCGTCCTCTACCCTCTGCACAATGGGATCACACAATCCTTCCCTAGTCCCACCGTGTCCTCCTGAGGAGTCCCCCGAACTGTTTCAACACAGTGTTGGGTACATGCTAGCTGAAGATGCACAGCGTTTTGAAGACTCCGATGACGGAACACTGATAGAGGAAGGCATTGATGTGAGCCCAGGGAGAGGGGGTGGCCGAGAGGGACAACAATCTGGGAGTGATGTTCCCCCAGCTGGAGCATACTGCCAGGTTGTCGCCAGTGATGATGAGGAGGGAGGGGATGATGAGGTCATTGACTCTACCTGGGTGCCTGGTAGGAGAGAGGAGGAGGAGGAAGAGGACGAGGCACAGGCACATCTTCAAAGAGGCAGGAAGCCCTCCAGGGGTCAGCTTAAGGGCAGTACACCAACTGCATTACGTGGCGCTGCTCTGTCTCAACGGTACAGCAAAAGTTCTTTGGTGTGGGCCTTTTTTGAAACCTGTCCATCAGATGCTACCTTTGCTGTTTGCAACATATGTCTCAAGCGTATCTCGCGTGGCCAAAACATCACCCGCTTGGGCACCACATGCTTGTCCAGACATATGTCGACCTGCCATGCAGCTCGTTGGCAGGCATACCAGAAAGACCCACACCAAAGACCAAAGCGGTCCTCCCCTTGCCCTTCTGTGACCTCAAACCCCACTAGACCCCTAGTCCTCTCTGCAGCCTGCACCGAAGGTGTAGAAATAGGTGTGTCACAACGTAGTAGTGGTAGTACATCCGGCCAATCTACTGATATTACCAGACAAATTTCCCTGCCCCAGCTGCTGCAGCGCCGAAAGAAGTACGCTCCCAGCCATCCACATGCCCAGCGGTTGAATGCTAGCTTAGCAAAATTGCTAGCACTTCAACTGCTACCTTTTCAGTTGGTAGATTCTGCCCCCTTTTGTGGAATGTGCAGTACCTCAGTGGCAAGTACCCAAACGCCACTTTTTTTCACGGAAGGCGATTCCGGCTCTCTACCGGCATGTGGAAGGCAATGTCCATACCTCGCTGGACAGGGCGGTCAGTGGTAAGGTGCATCTTACCGCTGACTCATGGTCCAGCAGGCATGGACAGGGACGTTACCTGTCTTTTACGGCCCATTGGGTGACTCTGCTGGCAGCTGGGAAGGGCGCAGGTCAAGGCACAGTAGTTTTGGAGGTTGTTCCACCACCACGCCTCCAAAACACTACAACTGCTTGTGACACACCTCTCTCCTCCACCCCCTCCTCTTCTTCTTCCTCTGTGGCCTCTTCCTGTGGTGATGTTGGCTCAGAACCAGCCGTGCTCCGTAGGCGTACGACGGGCTACGCAGGAATGCAGGCCAAGAGATGCCATGCGGTCCTAGAGCTGGTGTGCTTGAGAGACAGGAGCCACACTGGGGAAGAGGTTCTTTCAGCTCTGCAGGGGCAGGCTCAGAGGTGGTTGACGCCACGCCAGCTGAAGCCTGGAATGGTGGTCAGCGATAATGGCACCAACCTCCTCTCTGCCCTGCGACGTGGAAAACTCACCCATGTGCCCTGTTTTGCGCATGTTCTCAATTTGGTGGTGCAGCGGTTCTTGGGCAGGTACCCTGGCTTACAGGATGTCCTGAGGCAGGCCAGGAAAGTCTGTGTGCATTTCCGGAGGTCATATAATGCCACTGCTCGGCTGACAGACCTCCAGAGGGAATACAACCTGCCCAAGAACCGCCTAATCTGTGACATGCCCACCAGATGGAACTCTACGTTGGCCATGCTGCAGCGGCTGCACACGCAGCAGAGGGCCATCAATGAGTACCTGTGCCAATATGGCAGCAGAACTGGCTCAGGGGAGCTTGGGTTTTTTTCACCATGCCAGTGGGCCTTGATCAGGGATGCATGCACTGTCCTGTCACCATTTGAGGAGGCCACGAGGATGGTGAGCAGTGACAGTGCATGCATCAGTGAGACTGTCCCGCTTATTCACATGTTGGAGCACACCCTACGTGGAATAATGGACAGGGCCCTTGAGGCAGAACAGAGGGAGGAAGAGGAGGACTTCCTTACCTCTCAAGGCCCCCTTTATCCAGACACTGTTCCTGCTTGCCCACACAGGAAGAGGAGGAGGAGGATGAGGAAGAGGAGGAGGAGGAGGATTGTATCAGCAGCATGGAGGTGGAGCCTAGCACTCAGCATCAACAGCAGCAGTCTTCAAGGGATCATTTACAGTCCCAAGGAACACGTGGACTTTTACGTGGCTGGGATGAGGTGGCTGAGGATTCTGTCGTCCTCAGTGACCCAGAGGACTGTGCCCCGAATGCCTCTGCAAACCTACGCTGCATGGCCTCCCTGATTCTGCAAAGCCTGCGTAAGGATCCTCGTGTACGTGCTATCAAGGAGAGGGATCATTACTGGCTGGCAACTCTCCTTGATCCACGTTACAAGAGTAAGGTAACGGATCTTATGTTGCCATCGCAGAGGGAGCAGAAGATGAAACTACTGCAGGAGGCCTTGCAGAAGGGTCTGTGCAATGCGTTCCCAGAACCGGGGGGATTACCAAAACCTGGCCCTGGACAACGTCTTGCTGAGGCTTCGGTGAGTCAGAGAAGGAGCGGTGGAGAAGGTGGCCGTCTGACCGATGCGTTCAGACAATTTTTTAATCCGCAGCCCCAAGGTCTGACCGGTTCCAGCAACCATCGCCAGCGTCTGGTTTACATGGTCCGGGAATACCTAGCGGCAAGATCCGACTTGGACACCTTCCCCACGGAAAATCCTCTGGCTTACTGGGTCTTGAGGATGGATCACTGGCCAGAGCTTGCACAGTACGCAATTGAGCTACTGGCTTGCCCTGCATCCAGTGTTCTTTCAGAACGTACATTCAGTGCTGCTGGAGGCTTTGTGACCGATCACAGGGTACGCCTCTCCACCGACTCTGTTGATCGACTGACCTTCATCAAAATGAATCAGGCTTGGATCAACACCGGCTACCAAGCACCTGATGCTGATGTTACTGAATAAGAATTTTGTGTTGAAATATGAGATCCCTTTGAGACTGCTGATGCTGAGTGACTGTCCTGTTGTGCTGCTGATGGAATATCCTTCTCCTCCTCACTTTTCATGCTGTTAGCTAGTAAGAAATTTTGTTTTTCTGTGCTCCGCCACCAGTGCCTAAGGCCTAATTTTTCTGCCCCTGTTTAACAGGGGCGCCTAATAACAATTTTTGATGCAATACTTTGCACGTGGCCTAAGGCCTAATTTTTGTGCCCCTGTGTAACAGGGGCGTCTAATAACAATTTTTGATGCAATACTTTGCACGTGGCCTAAGGCCTAATTTTTGTGCCCCTGTGTAACAGGGGCGTCTAATAACAATTTTTGATGCAATACTTTGCACGTGGCCTAAGGCCTAATTTTTGTGCCCCTGTGTAACAGGGGCGTCTAATAACAATTTTTGATGCAATACTTTGCACGTGGCCTAAGGCCTAATTTTTGTGCCCCTGTGTAACAGGGGCGTCTAATAACAATTTTTGATGCAATACTTTGCACGTGGCCTAAGGCCTAATTTTTGTGCCCCTGTGTAACAGGGGCGTCTAATAACAATTTTTGATGCAATACTTTGCACGTGGCCTAAGGCCTAATTTTTCTGCCCCTGTGTAACAGGGGTGTCTAATAACAATTTTTGATGCAATACTTTGCACGTGGCTCCTTGTTGCGCTCCAATTACAGATATTGGGAGGGGTTGCAGTGTTATGTTGCGCCTATGGACACATTTTTATGCCCCTGTGTAACAGGGGCACCTAATAACAATTTTTGATGCAATACTTTGCACGTGGCTCCTTGTTGCGCTCCAATTACAGATATTGGGAGGGGTTGCAGTGTTATGTTGCGCCTACGGACACATTTTTATGCCCCTGTGTAACAGGGGCACCTAATAACAATTTTTGATGCAATACTTTGCACGTGGCTCCTTGTTGTGCTCCAATTACAGATATTGGGAGGGGTTGCAGTGTTATGTTGCGCCTATGGACACATTTTTATGCCCCTGTGTAACAGGGGCACCTAATAACAATTTTTGATGCAATACTTTGCACGTGGCTCCTTGTTGCGCTCCAATTACAGATATTGGGAGGGGTTGCAGTGTTATGTTGCGCCTATGGACACATTTTTATGCCCCTGTGTAACAGGGGCACCTAATAACAATTTTTGATGCAATACTTTGCACGTGGCTCCTTGTTGCGCTCCAATTACAGATATTGGGAGGGGTTGCAGTGTTATGTTGCGCCTACGGACACATTTTTATGCCCCTGTGTAACAAGGGCGCCTAATAACAATTTTTGATGCAATACTTTGCACGTGGCTCCTTGTTGCGCTCCAATTACAGATTATTACAGAATATTTTTTTCGATTGATACATGTTCCCTGGGGCAAGACCCGGGTTCTGAAAGACGTTTACCAACATTAAATTGAATATTGGTCTTTAAAATGATCGTTTTTGAATTCGAACGTTCGAGTCCCATAGACTTCAATGGGGTTCTAAATGTTCGCGCGAACCCGCGGTCTGTTCGAACGTTCTGATGCGAACCGAACCCGGGTATGTTCGGCTCATCCCTACTGCTGGGGAATGAGTAAGTAAAAGTGCCTTTTCTCTCCCCCAGAATAAATGAGCAGTTAACTTTTGCAGCGCATTTGCAGCTCAACTGCAAGGGAGAATTTTCAGATTTCCTGGAGTTAAGCTTTAACCACTTGACCTCCAGAAGATTTACTCCCCTTCATGACCAGACCATTTTTTTTTAAAACGGCACTGCATTACTGTAACTGACAATTGCATGGTTGTGATAATGTACCCAAATAAAATGCATGTCATTTTTTTCCCAAAACTAGAGTGTTCTTTTGATGGTATTAACAAAAAAGACATTTTGAAAAAAATAAATATTTTTTTACTTTCTACTATAAAAAATAATTCTTCATCAATTTAGGCCAATATGTATTCCGCTACTTGTTTTTGGTAAGGGATCCTCAAACTACGGCCCTCCAGCTGTTGTAGAATTACACATCCCATGAGGCATTGTAAAACTCTGACATTCACAGGCATGACTAGGCATGATGGGAATTGTAGTTCCTGAACAACTGGAGGGCCAAAGTTTGAAGACCCATGTTTTTGGTGAAAAAAATCCCAATAAACTAATATTGATTGGTTTACGCAAATGCTATAGCGTCTAAAAATTATGGGATAGATTTATAGAATTTGTATGTATTTATTTTTATACTAGTAATCAGTGGTGATCAGCGATTTATAGTGGGACTGCGATATTGCGGCAGCTTATCGGATACCAACTGACTCTTTTGACACTTTGCGGGAACAAGTGATACTAATACAGTGATCAGTGCTAAAAGTATGCACTGACACTGTTACTAATGACACTGGCTGGGTAGGGTTAAACATGTAGGTTAACTGTGTACCTAGCCAGTGTTTTTGTGTACACAGTATGCTGCTTTCACTAGGGGAAGAGATCAGTTCTAGTCTCTGAGCCCCTGGGACCCGCAGATCAGCTTCTGTGTTGAATTATCACAGCAGAAGTGGCCTGTGTGTGCCCCTAGGAGGCAGAAGGATAGGATCACGCATACATATATATATATATATATATATATATATATATATATATATATATATAAATATATATATGTATGTGATCCTGCATACAGCTGCCGCCCTATAGCAGTAAAAGTGCTATAGGGCAGTCAGCAAGTAGTTAAGGTAGATGTAAACTCTAACTGCATAATATTTCTAGTGTACAAAATCACCATGTATTATAAATATTTGCCAGTGTTTTTTTTTATTTAGAAAATGATGCCTTTACCCTTTTACAACATTTTCTGCATCTCATGCCGCGAACACACGATCGTTTTTCGGCATGAAAAAAAACCGACGTTTTTAAAAACGTCATTTAAAATGATCCTGTGTGGGCTTCACATCGTTTTCGACTTCTGAAAAACGACTAAAAAAAATATTCGAACATGCTGCATTTTTTCACATCGTTTTTTAAAATGTCATTTTTCGTGTTGTTAAAAATGATCTTGTGTGGGCAAAAATGACGTTTTAAACACGCGCATGCCCAGAAGCAAGTTATGAGATGGGAGCGCTCGTTCTGGAAAAACTACCAATCATAATGGAGTAAGCACATTCATCACGCTGTAACAGACAAAAAAGCGTGAATCATCTTTTACTAACAAGGAATCAGCTAAAAGCAGCCCAAAGGCAAATAGAACTTCCCCTTTAGAGTGCCGTCGTACGTGTTGTACGTCACCGCGCTTTGTTCATCATTTTTCAAAAACGATGGTGTGTGGGCAACATCGTTTTTAATGATGAAGTTGGAAAAACTTCGTTTTTTGGACATGCTGAAAAACTAAGTTTTTTTATCATGCCGAAAAACGATCGTGTGTACGCGGCATAAGGGCTGCTATATCCATGCACCCTGTTTTTCAGCCACTTTCAGTCTACATGCACTCACTCCAGCAATGGTTGCATGCCATGTTTTAACTTGGGCTTCCTGATGGTGACAACAGTGGACCCAGTGGCGGCTGGTGCTCAAAATTTTTGGGGGGGGCGCAAAGGAAAAAAAAAATTGCAGTCTCACTTTGCCCAAACGCAGCCACTGTTACATGCCATCAAATGCAGCCACTGTGCCATCAATTCGCACCACTGTGCCATGCCATTAAACGCAGTCACTGTGCCATGCCATCAAATGCAGTCACTGTGCCATCAATTCGCACCACTGTGCCATCAATTCGCACCACTGTGCCATGCCATTAAACACAGTCACTGTGCCATGCCATCAAATGCAGTCACTGTGCCATCAATTCGCACCACTGTGCCATCAATTCGCACCACTGTGCCATGCCATTAAACGCAGTCACTGTGCCATCCATTGTCACCACTGTGCCATGCCATTAAACGCAGCCACTGTGCCATACATTGTCACCACTGTGCCATGCCATTAAACGCAGCCACTGTGCCATACATTGTCACCACTGTGCCATGCCATTAAACGCAGCCACTGTGCCATACATTGTCACCACTGTGCCATGCCATTAAACGCAGTCACTGTGCCATCCATTGTCACCACTGTGCCATGCCATTAAACGCAGCCACTGTGCCATACATTGTCACCACTGTGCCATGCCATTAAACGCAGCCCCTGTGCCATACATTGTCACCACTGTGCCATGCCATTAAACGCAGCCCCTGTGCCATACATTGTCACCACTGTGCCATCCATTGTCACCACTGTGCCATGCCATTAAACGCAGCCACTGTGCCATCCATTGTCACCACTGTGCCATCCATTGTCACCACTGTGCCATGCCATTAAACGCAGCCACTGTGCCATCCATTGTCACCACTGTGCCATGCCAGCCACTGTGCCCTTTAATGGTCGCCGCTGTGCCAATTGTCCCCACTGTGCCCTGTAAATTGCATTCTCCCCCCCCCCCCCCCCGCCCGGCACTTACCTTTACAGGTAGCCAGAACCGGCCAACGTGATTGGCTGAGACGCCTGTCATCTTATTCAAGGGGCGTACAGTCTGTGCGCTCCGAGAATAAGCTTCCGGGACCCGAGGGCTGTATTGGGAAAGCCTATCAGAGCCGTTGGCTTTGATAGACATTTCCCTACAGCCAACCAGCTGGCGTTATTCAGATGGCCGGACATTGAGCGCCGACCATCTGAATAACAGCAGCAGCGGCGAAAATAACATAGATTCGTGCAATGCATGAATCTATGTTATTTCACTCAGTGGCGGTGAGAGCCAGAGGGGGCGGCGCTCCAGCGCCCTCTATGGACGAACCGCCACTGAATATGACTCTGTGATAATGGAAAGCAGGAGGACGGATACAGATCCTTATCACCTTATAAAAGGAAGGACCTTCAAAGTAGGATTACCAAGTATTTTATTTAAAGTTGTTGAATTAAACATTAAAAATGAATTCTAAAATTATAATAACATATTTAAGCTTTTAAGATATTTCAGTATTTCAGTATTTGGGTTAACATCTACGGTACTTTTGTTTTTGTCATAAAATATGAAGGAGAGATGTTAAAGGAAGAAATGGTAAGCACGATTTATCAACTAAAGTAGTGGTCAGCAAATAATCACTTTCTGACATTGCATCTTTCCCACAGAACATTAGTGATCAGCACAATCTTCCTGGCAAACTGCCTTATAAATTAGCATAAAAATAACATTCTTATTTTCTTTCATATTTTTAACAGTACATGTAGATGTCATTATAGCACAAACACTGACTTGCTAAATAATTTGCATTCATATTATGGAATAACATATCAACCAGTTCTTTTCAAATATGCACACATACAGAATTTTTAAAATGTTCAAGTGTAATAGATTGAACCTGAAAAGAAAACAACCATAAATTCATCATTGTCTTGGCAGGCTAGAGGCAACAACACCCATCTGCTGCAAACGTAAAAATTGAATGGTACCAAGCAGAATCAGGGTAGAATATCTGATATGCGTTTATCAGAAAAAATATAGAAAAGGGTAATATTTTAATGAATTAAATGAACAAACTGATTATACGATAATTAATATATATATATATATATATATATATATATATATATATATATATATATATATATATATATATATATATATATATATATAATATATACACATACATACATACATACACAGTATCTCACAAAAGTGAGTACACCCCTCACATTTTTGTAAATATTTTATTATATCTTTTCATGTGACAACACTGAAGAAATTACACTTTGCTACAATGTAAAGTAGTGAGTGTACAGTTTGTATAACAGTGTAAATTTGCTGTCCCCTCAAAATAACTCAACACACCCAAGAAATGTCTAAATTGGGTCCAATTAGCCATTTTCTCTCCCTGGTGTCATGTGACTTGTTAGTGTTACAAGGTCTCAGGTGTGAATGAGGAGCAGGTTTGGTGTTATCGCTCTCACTCTCTCATACTAGTCACTGGAAGTTCAACGTGGCACATCAATGCAAAGAACTCTCTGAGGATCTGAAAAAAAAAATTGTTGCTCTACCTAAAGATGCAGTGGACATGTTTATGTTTCACCTGTGGTGCTTGTATTGGTCCAGGAGTGCACCAACACCTTTGCAGCCATTGTGCTACATGCTGGGTGTTTGGTGTGCTCCTGCACCTTTAAGGAGGGGTGGCTTCCCTTCAGTCCACCTACCCTTGTCTATCCATTAGAATGCATGTGCCTCCATTGTGGGGACACTCATTGTTTAGTGTTAGGACCACAGATTACAGGGTGCCTTGGCGCGGCTCTGTGGCTCACGCATGCGTTTGCAAATGCGTGCGGACAAAACCCCTGTTTTTAGTAGTAGTATTGACAGTTGCACAATACAGCATTATCAAATAGACAAAAAGCCAATACGAAAAAAAAACAATGACCAAAACAGGGGGTAGAGGGGGAGGGGGGGAGAGGACAATGGGCAAGGTGGAGGGAGGAGGGAAGGGAAAAAAGGAGGGACTCCAGGGGGTGCGTCTAGTCCGAGCTCAGACAACCATTTAAACTGGGAGAGCCAGCCCACGACAGTACAGGGACAAAAGGACACCTCGCCCGCCCAGGACATTCGATCCATGTGGGCAGGTCTCCCCCCCAGCTAATGGGGGGGTGGTATAACCTAATGTCCCCACCCTTGAGTAAGCATCAAGACAGCTCCCTCTACTACATGTCAATCAAGACAAACCTGAGGTGGCAGGACTAAGCAAACAAACTGGAGGTTGCAACAGTGGTCCCAAAACTAAACAAACAATTACACATTAAACAGTTGAGAGAGGGGAAGGAATCAGAGAATATCGAATTAGAGTGAGAGCAAATAAAAGAGACAAGAAAAGTGGAAAAAGGGAAGATAAGAAGATATGTGGACCAGCACTCACCAGAGTCACCGACTTAATGGACCCACATCTACTTGGGGTCGCGGGGATCCGACTGATGATGCGCCCGGACAAGTTCCCCAAAGGAGGGATCTGCTAGCACAAGTAGTGCCTCATACAAACTGGAGGAGAGCAAGGCCGTGTCTTGTACGTGGGCTTTCCACTCTGCCCATGTGAGATCAAATTTTTTGCGGGTGTCCCTACAAGTTGCCAGCCAACTCTCCGCTTCCATGATCTCCCCCACCTTCCCCAACCAGTCTTGTTCACTCGGAATGTGTGAACTTTTCCAGTGGATCGGTATAAGTCGTTTTGCAGCATTGAGGAGGTGGGGGAGAGCACTACGTCTATATCGTGACAGAGGGATGGAGGGGACATGGAGCAAGAAATGTTTGGGCTGGGCCGGGATATCAACGCCCAGGCCCTCAGACACATGTTTGGCATCCATATCCCAAAACAGTCGAAGCACCGGGCACTTCCACCAAATGTGGAGGAGTGTGCCCCTCTGCCCACACCCCCTCCAGCATCTATCAGAGACAGTAGAGAAGATCCTAGCCAAAGTGGCCGGCACCCTATACCACCGCGCCAGTAACTTATAATTATTTTCTTGGGTTTTGGCATCTACAGAGCTCTTGTGAGTCAGGCGATAGAGGTGGTAAAGTTGTTCATCCGTGAGGTCAGTCTGTAGGTCCCTCTCCCATTCTCTAACAAAGTGAGGTCGGGGGTTGGATGAAGCGTCCTCCAACAACCCGTATAGTACAGAGATCATGTGGGGCACTGGGTTGGCAGACGCCCAAAGACGCTCAAATTCTGTCAGACTGGTTCTGATCTGCGCTACCCTGTGACACTTAGTGATGAAAGTCTCTAGCAGACGGTGTCTCCAAAAGTCAAAGGGGAAGCTGCCATATCGGGCGCACAAGGTAGTCAACGACGTCAGAACTCCATCATCCACAAATCTTGCAAGGCTAACAACTCCATCCCTAGTCCATGTTCTGAGGGAGGTTTTCAGCTCTCCAGGGGAGAACCACGGGTAACCACCGACAGGCGCCAGAGGAGAAGTCCCCGACGCCAGTGCTAGGCAACCATTCACTTTATCCCACATGGCCAAGGAGTGAGTTGTCAGTGGGGAGACCCAATCAGAGAGCCCCCTACTGTCCGCTGGGACCCAGGGTGCATAGAAGCCATCGTCTTTTCCAAGGGGACCCACAACTTAAGGGACGTATGAAACTTCCAGTTCAGGATGCGCTGTAGTGCAATTGCCTGATAGTACCTGTGAATATTTGGTATTCCCAAGCCTCCCCTCAGTTTGGACCTCTGTAAGATTGTCATTGCCAGTCTAGGCCTTCTACCCCCCCACACAAATTTAATAAAAAGACTTCGTAATTCCGCAAAAAAACGCTTCGGTAGGCGTATAGGTATCATCTGTAGGAGGAATAGGATACGGGGCAGAACAGTCATTTTCAAGATGTTCGTCCGTCCCACCCAAGTAAACATTGTCCTGTCCCAAGTCTGCAAGTCCTGAGAAGTCTTCTTCAGAAGAGGGACATAGTTGTGGGAGTATAGTGAGTCTGTGCAGTTTGTAAGCTGGATCCCTAAGTATTTCATGGAAGAGGCGGACCACTTGAAGGGGAAGGAGTCGGGAGGAACAGTGACAGGTAGTATCTCGGATTTCGCATAATTTATCCTGAAGTCTGATACCTCCCCGTACTCCCTCAGTTCATCCATCAAGACTGGCAGCGAGACAAGGGGCTCAACCACATGGAACAATATGTCATCTGCATAAGCAGAGAGCTTGTGTTCTAGGGAGCCTACATTCACTCCTCTGATGTTTGGGTTCGATCTGACCCTTTGCAGCAATGGTTCCAGGACCAAGGCGAACAAGAGGGGCGAGAGCGGACACCCCTGCCTCGTGCCATTCTGGATAAGGAACCCCGCGGAGAGACCACCATTTACCTTAACCTGGGCTGTGGGGGAAACGTAAAGCGTAGAGATCCATCGTAACATGTGTGGGCCCAACCCTGATTTTTCAAGGACCGCGCTGAGGAACCGCCAGTCCACGCGATCGAATGCCTTCTCCGCGTCAGTGGACAATATCAAGTATGGAGGCATGCGATCGCATGTACGCGCCCAGTGAATCAGCTGTATAGCCCTGTTCGAGTTATCTCTAGCTTCCCGTCCCGCTATGAAACCAGTCTGGTCGGCGTGAACCAGGTCAGGGAGGAGAGGTTTTAAGCGGTTAGCCAACATTTTTAAATTTATTTTTAGGTCCGTATTTAAAAGAGTGATCGGGCGATAACTCTGTGGTTGGGTAGGGTCCTTGACATCCTTTGGAAGCACAGTGATGTGTGCCAACGAGGTCTCCCGAGGGAGTTGGCCACCAGTCGCCAGGGAGTTAAGGAGAGTACACAAGGGGACCTGCAATTTGTCAAAAAATTTCACATAATACGCCTTAGTGAAGCCGTCAGGGCCAGAACTCTTGCCAGAGGGTAGAGACTTAATAGTTGCCAAAAGTTCAGCCGGGGAGATGGGATGTTCGAGGCCGATCGCCTGTTCCGGGGACAGGGTTGGGAGCCCGATCGAGGCAAGGTACGACTCGATTTTAGTTTTCTTAAGGGTCGCCTCTGCAGGGGAGGAAGCGGCCCCCAGATTGTACAAAGACTCGTAATAATCGTGGAACATTGAAGCAATCTTTGAGGTGTGCTGAGCCAGTTCTCCCCTAGGGGAGTGCAGCTTATGCACATGAGCCATAAGCCTCTTTTTCCGAACCGCACGCGCCAGCATCCGTCCGCATTTGTTGCCGTACTAATAGTACGCATGAGCCAAATAACGCAGTTTACGAGTGATTTTCCGATCTAATAACTTGGCAAAAAGCTGTCTAAGTTTGGTCAGACGGCAGAGCTCGGATGGAGCCGACGTCCGTTTGTGGCTTAGCTCGGCTTGCCGCAACGCCTGTAGTACCCTCTGTAAGTCCGCCTGCCTCTCCCTGTTAAGCTTGGCCCCCATGGCGATAAAGGTGCCACGAACCACCGCCTTATGACCTTCCCAGAGGATGCCATCGCTAACTTCACCATTGGCATTTTCAGCAAAATAATTCGCCAAAGTCTCCTGTACCCCCGCCACCACCCCTATGTCGTCTAACAGATTTTCATTTAGCTTCCAAGTCCTGGCCCTGGCCAACGCCTGTGATAATGAGAGAGTGAGGATCACCGGGGCATGGTCAAAACCCCTGTTTTTAACGCATACTGTTAGACATGTTAATTGGTTGTTCTGTGAGCTGGTCGGTAAGTAGGCTTGGTTTTTCCCTGGGCATTGCCCAGGTTTTGTTGTTATCTGCTTTAGCCTTCCAATGCTACTTACTGCCATGGCCAGATATACTGTAGATGGGGCGGTGGATACGTTTATGTTTCACCTGTGGTGCTTGTATTGGTCCAGCAACACACCAACACCTTTTCAGCCATTGTGCTATATGCTGGGTGTTTGGTGTGCTCCTGCATCTTTAAGGAGGGGTGGCTCCCCTTCAGTCCACCTGCCCCTATCTATCCATTAGAATGCATGTGCCTCCATTGTGGGGACACTCATTGTTTAGTGTTAGGACCACAGATTACAGGGTGCCTTGGCGTGGCTCTGTGGCTCACGCATGCGTTTGCAAATGTGTGCGGACAAAACCCCTGTTTTTAACGCATACTGTTAGACAAGTTAATTGGTTGTTCTGCGAGCTTGTCGGTAAGTAGGCTTGGTTTTTCCCTGGGCATTCCCCAGGTTTTGTTGTTATCTACATAAAGATGGCCTAGGCTATAAGAAGATTGTCAAGACCTTGAAACTAAGCCACAGCATGGTGGCCAAGACCATAAAGCGATTAACAGGACAGGTTCCACTCAGAACCTGCCTCGCCATGGTCGACTAAAGAAGTTGAGTGAACGTGCTCAGCATCATATCGAGAGGTTGCCTTTGGGAAATAGACGTATGAGTGCTGCCAGCATTGCAGCAGAGGTTGAAGGGGTGGGGTCAGCCTGTGAGTGCTCAGCCGCAGACTGCATCAAATTGGTCTGCACGTCTGTCATCCCAGAAGGAAGCCTCTTCTAAAGATGATGCACAAGAAATCCTGCAAACAGGTTGCTGAAGACAAGCAGACTAAGAACATGGATTACTGGAACCATGTCCTGTGGTCTGATGAGACCAAGATAAACTTATTTGGTTTGGATGGTGTCAAGCGTGTGTGATGGCAACCAGGTGAGGAGTGCAAAGAAAAAGGTGTCTTGCCTACAGTCAAGGAAGATGGTGGGAGTGTCATGGTCTGGGGCTGTATGAGTGCTGCCAACACTGGGGAGCTACAATTCATTGAGGGAACATGAATGCCAACATGTACTGTAACATACTGAAGCAGAGCATGATCCCCTTCTTTCAGAGACTGGGCCGCAGGGCAGTATTCCAACATGATAAAAACCCCATACACACCTCCAAGATGACCACTGCTTTGCAAAAGGAGTTGAGGGTAAAGGTAATGGACTGGCCAAACATGTCTCCAGACCTAAACCCTATTGAGCATTTGTGGGGCATCCTCAAATGGAAGGTGATGGAGTGCAAGGTCTCTAACATCCACCAGCTCTGTGATGTCATCATAAAGGAGTGGAAGAGGACTCCAGTGGCAACCTGTAAAGCTCTGGTGAACTATATGCCCAAGAGGGTTAAGGCAGTGCTGGAAAATAATGATGGCCACACAAAATATTGACACTTTGGGCCCAATTTGGACATTTTCACTTAGGGGTGTACTCACTTCTGTTGCCTGCGGTTTAGACAATAATGGCTGTGTGTTGAGTTATTGTGAGTGGACAGCAAATTTACACTGTTATACAAGCTGTACACTCACTACTTTACATTGTAGCAAAGTGGAATTTCTTTCCTTGCCGTTCTGATATTTAAAACAAATCTGCTGCACTACACAGTCCTTTTTGGCAGTTAAGTAACACATGCATGAGTTTTTCCCACCCTCTTCCTGGATAATCAAATGAGAATCAGCAAACTGATGAGTTCATATTTCTATCACTTGGCTCTATTCTCCTATCAGCATGTTCCTTGGCTGATTGGCTACTTGTGCTGGTTCTCCCTTCCTAGTTAGAGCTCTGTTGTACTGGGGCTGCAAGAGGCTGATACCAAGTCAAGCCCAGGTACTTAAACTATTTGCATTTTAACCTCTTTATGACTTTGTTCATATCTGGTAAATCCAGAGTTTAACCACTTGCCGACCGCTGGCCGTCATACGACATCCTCGTCTTTGTGGTGATACATCTGAATGATTCCTACAGCTACAGGCATCATTCAGATATCAGCATTTTCAGCCAGCGATTCCCTACACCATAAGAATGATCATAGTGGCTGTTCCACGGATTGACCGTTCTTACGGGCGGCGAGAGGGGACGTCCCTCCCTCCCACCGCCCTCCGGTGCTTCTACCGACTTACCTGTGTGATCGGTGAGTCGGTGAGAAGATCCGCCTGCCCCGGATGTTGATCATAGAGACCAGATGGTTGCCGGAGTCTCTATGATCGTCAGAGGCCGGGAGCGATGTTATGACGTCACGTCCGGCCTCTGTATTAAAAAAACATTGCCGCTTTGGCTCTGAAGCCGTGATCTTTTTTTTTTTTTTTTAGGCTTCCCAGCCTAGGGGTGAGATGTGGGGTCTTATTGACACCGTATCTCACTGTAAAGAGGTCCTGTCATGCCATATTCCTATTACACGGGATGTTTACATTCCTTGTAATAGGAATAAAAGTGATCAAAATTTTTAATAAAAAAAAAAAGATCTAAATAATTTTAAAGTACCCCTGTCCCTTTGTGCTCGCATGCAGAAGCGAACGCATACGTAAGTCCCGCCCACATATGAAAACGGTGTTCAAACCACACATGTGAGGTGTTGCCACAAACGTTAGAGCAAGAGAAATAATTCTAGCCCTAGACCTCCTCTGTAACTCAAAACATATAATCAGTAAAAAAAATTAATGCGTCGCCTATGGGAATTTTTAAGTACCGAAGTTTGGCGCCATTCCACGAGCGTGTGAAATTTTGAAGCGTGACATGTTAGATATCTATTTACTCGGCGTAACTTCATCTTTCACAATCTGCAAAAAAATTGGGCTAACTTTACTGTTTATTTTTTTTTTTTAAGCATGAAACTTTTTTTTTCTCAAAAAAACATGTTTGAAAAATTGCTGCGCAAATACTGTGAAAGATAAAATGTTGCAATGACCGCAATTGTATTTTCTAGGGTCTCTGCTAAAAAAACATATATAATATTTGGGGGTTCTATGTAATTTTCTAGCAAAAAAACTATGGGCCAGATTCATAGAGAACTGCGGCGGCGTAACGTATCGTCTTTAAGTTACACCGCCGCAAGTTTTCCTCGTAAGTGCTTGATTCACAAAGCACTTGAGTATAAACTTGCGGCGGAGTAACGTAAAGACGTCCAGCGCAAGCCCGCCTAATTCAAATGGGGCGTGTACCATTTAAATTAGGCGCGTTCCCACGCCGAACGTTCTGCGCATGCTCCGTTAGGAAATTTCCCGATGTGCATTGCGTGAAATTACGGCGCCCAGACGTGTTTTTTGAATGGCGACGTGCGTAACGTACTTTCGTATTCCCGGACGTCTTACGCAAAAAAAAAAATATTTGAAATTCGACCCTCGTCTAAAGTTAAGCCATGAAAAAGCAGGCCTAACTTTGCGACGGGAAAAACGACTAGCGACGACTTAACGAACGCGCGTACCTTCGTGGATCGCCGTAAAAGCTAATTTGCATACCCGACGCTGGAAAACGACGCGAACTCCACCCAGCGGCCAAAGTATTGCATCCTAAGATCCGACGGTGTAAGTCAATTACACCTGTCGGATCTTAGGGCTATCTATGCGTAACTGATTCTATGAATCAGCCGCATAGATACTCTCAGAGATACGACGGCGTATCAGGAGATACGCCATCGTATCTCTTTTGTGAATTTGGCCCTATGATTTTTACATGTAGGAGAGAAGTGTCAGAATTGGCCTGATTGTTAAGTGGTTAAAGAAGACAAGTTCATGTTTGCAAAAAAACAAAGGTCTGACAGGTATCTTAACTATTCTCCTTTTTATCCAAAAAAAAAAAAAATGTTCTTTATTAAAGTGAAAACCATTATATATATATATATATATATATATATATATATATATATATATATATATATATATATATATATATATATATATATATATATATATGTGCCCCTAGATTGTCCCCCTATGGAGATGGTTCCCATCTCCTATGCCGAACGCCGCCTGAAAAAAAGGTCCGGGACTTTTTTTCAGGCGGCAGGCGGCAGGCGTGGAGATGTGAACCATCTCCATAGAGGGCAATGTTAAATCATCCCTCTGGCATCTCGGGGCGGCAGCGGCGTCACACTACAGGCGACAAAACGCCTAGGTGTGAATGGGGACTAAGAGATGTTTAGAGGCAGAGAAAAACCCCCACTGCCAGTGCATCAAGGAGCAACAGAGTTTTGACAGTAAAAAAGCTTGACAGACTTAAAATAAAATATTATTCTAGCCAATGAAATTAATTATTACTCAACCACTTGATGCACCTAAACTCACCTTAACACAAATTTCACAAGTTTACAAGTGTCAAGCATTTTTTCTGCCAAAATTCTGCTGTCAGGAGGAAAAGAGTCTAATGCACACAATCATTTTTCAGGATGTAAAAAACAAAGTTTTTCAGGCTCTAGAAAAAACAAAGTTTTTTTCAACTTCATCATTAAAACAGCCTTGCCCACACACGATCGTTAAAAAAAATGCTCTAGCAAAGCGCAGTGAAATACAACACGTACGACGGCACTATAAAGGGGAAGTTCCATTCGGATGACGCCACCCTTTAGGCTGCTTTTGCTGATTTTGTGTTAGTAAAAGACGATTTGTGCTTTTCTGCCTGTTACAGCGTGATGAATGTGCTTACTCCATTACGAATGGTAGTTTTACCAGAACGAGCGCTCCCATCTCATAACTTGCTTCTGAGCATGCACAGGCTCTTAACGTCGTTTTAGCCCACACACGATCATTTTTTACAACCCGAAAAACGACATAGTTTAAAAAAAAATTGCCCGTTTTTCAGAACCCAGAAAATGCTCTGAAGCCCACACACAACCATTTTAAATTACATTTTTAAAAAACGTTGTTTTTTACAACCCAAAAAATTATTGTGTGTACGCAGCATCAGGAGTTAGCAAAAAATCCAGTGTGCATGAGGCCTTAAAAATATATTTAAATTCAGAATATGTTTAATCCACATGCGATACCATGAGTCGTGAGCATTTATGATGTTTCATGCAGAAGAACTAAAAGTTTTCGAATATTTCACTTGCTTGAATTTTTGTGTACAAATCTGTCAGATTTGTGGAGAATCATACAACTTAGAATATCCAGACAATCATGAACCCTATGCTCTTCTGCAGTCTAGACAAACAGTCATGCATATATGCAGGCATTTCAAATAATTTTTCTTGTTTGTCACTCTATTGGAAATCACTGCCATATACATGGAAATTTACTTGCCCATCTTCAGTGTATGACAAAAGCATCATCCTATACACAAAATGTACCACTAGATGGAGCATGCTTGCAGTTCAGGTCTATTTTATTAACTTGAAGTGAGCCTAGAATGAAAGGAAGAAAAAAATAACACAACTGTTCCTGGCATAATATAATCTCCCAGATTGCATGCATACTCTCTGTACTGAGAGAATGGCTATGATAATTTTATTTTATATATATATTTTAAATAATTTCATCATATTTGCATACTTTTGATTGTATCAATTTAATACCTCCTAGTGAATACTGTGAATGGGTACATTCAATCTTACATTATTTAAATATTTATCTGAAATCTAATGTGGCTAATGTAAAAATGAATTGTGTCTTTAAATAAAACAGAAACACTTTAACTACTTGCTGACCAGCTGACTGCGGCAGGTTGGCATGGCTGCGCGAATCGCCTTCGTGGTACGTCGGCTCTTTAAACCAATATGGTAGGCGCGCGTGCAACCAAAGCACATCCCCAAAGGCGAACAGCATGGCTGGCGGGTGCGATATCTGCAGGGCACCCGCAATTGTCCCGACAGAGCCAGAACTGAGATCTGTGTGTGTAAATACACAAATCCTGGTTCTGTCAGGGGAGTAGAGACAGATTGTGTGTTTCTACTAAGTAGGAACAGTGATATGTCTTCTCCCCCAGTCAGTCCTATCCCTCCACAGTTAGAACACACAGTAAGGGAACACAATTAACCTCATAATCGCCCCCTAGTGTTAACCCCTTCCCTGCCAGTGACATTTATACAGTAATGCGTGGTTATTTTTAGCTCTGATCAGTGTCAAAAATGTCCGATCTGTCCACCGATAAAAATCACAGATCGCCGCCATTACTAGTAAAAAAAAAAAAGAAAGAAGAAAAAAAATAATAATACCAATGCCATAAATATATCCCCTAATTTGTAGATGCTATAACTTTTGTGCACATCAATATACGCTTATTGCGATTTTCTTTGTCAAAAAAATGTAGAAAAATACATATCAGCCTAAACAGAATTTTTTATATATTAAATTTTAGCAAAAAGTACAAAATATTGTGTTTTTTTTTTTAAAATTGGCGCTCTTTTTTTGTTTATAGTGCAAAAAATACTAAACGCAGAGGTGATAAAATACCACCAAAAGAAAGCTCTATTTGTGGGGAAAAAACATACATTTTGTTTGGGTACAACCTCTCACAAACATGCAATTGTCAGTTAAAGCAATGCAGTGCCGTATCGTAAAAAATGGCCTGGTTGTTAGGGGGCAAAACCTTCCAGGGCTTAAGTGCTTAATAATGTTCACCAAACTCTGCTTGAATTGAACCCAGGTATTTTCAGCTCATCGCTAAAGATAAATGGACTTTTCACTTTGCCAAGGAATTTTCCCTAGTTCTTAGTGAATGAGGTGAAGCAAACTTCCATCATTCAATCATGTTCAAGCAAACATGCAGTTTTTTTCTATTTTCTTGCACATGATTGGATTTTCTTTGCAAAGTGAATTTTCACCACATTTACCAAACTCTGGAAAAATCCATTTGCCTAGTGCAACTTTCCTTGCAAATTGGACAACCTATTTTCCATTAGTAAATCAAGACTATTGCTAACAGTCAACCCAAACCACAAAACAAGTTACGAGCTAAATGGAGCTAAGTGGAAAATGACATTTCCGGCGGGTTCTTTTTTAATCAGTGTACAAAATGGCTTTGGCCCTGCCAGGGTCACATAAAAAGGAAACACTTGCATTTTTTGGGGAGTTGTAAGCATCAGAGTACTCTCTGAGCTCTGGTGGGCTGGGAGGCATGGCTACTGTGATGTCACAGGCTAACTATGCTGGACTACTGAAACATTGTGCACAAGCGCAGTGTCTTGTATTTGGATTGTGGGCTCATGTACATCTGACAACACTTCCAGAGTAATCAATCTCTGTGACTACTGTGAATCATAAAATGTTTGTTGGATTCCTCCTGTATTGAATAGTATTGTAATTTTACTGTCTGCCATTTATTGTAAAGTTCTGTACAAATTGTTGGAGCTATATAAGACTTGTAAAATAGTAATAGGTACACAAAGCATGTCAAATTAGACCCTACATGGTGAGATGAAGCTTTTAAAATTAACTCAAGGAGGTTCACATACAGCTAATAGGGTTTATAATGTGTGTAGCACACCCCTGTAAGGATTGCTGATGAACTGCACAGCCATGCACACCAAATTTCCAAAAGCAACCAGAGTCAGAGAACAGCCCATGTTATTTATTAGAGGGTTAATAACTTGGATAGGGATGGGAGGTTACAGGATGCCCACTTGACTTCAGAAAAACTTCAGGGACATTTTCCTATATATAGTCTCCTTTACTTGCCTTCTTCACACACTTGCTTGCTTCCGCTGAATCACTGCAGAATAATCTGACAGTCAGATTTTAGTAATAGCCCTTTAAAGGCAGGAACTCGTAGCCCCTTGTGGTGCAGCAAAAATGTAGTAAAACCATTTATAACTTCTCCTCTGTGGCCACTGATCCCAGCACCACCTCTTCAGGCAGTGCCAATCCACCTGGCTGTAGCTGCCCCTTTCAATAGCCTTTCAGTTTAACTCTCAAACCAGTCCTCCACACTGACTGTTCACCAACCCACCCAGCATAGGCGTGCGCACAGGGTGTGCCAGGTGTGCCTGGGCACACCCTAATCACCCTTTGCTGCGCAGATTTCCCCTGCTGCTTGGCTGCAAGGAAAAGGGACCGGGGAATCTCTGTCCTCAAGTCCCTTTCTTTTTCTCCAAAGTGAGACGTCATGGGTCTGTTTAGACTCCTGATATTTCATCAAAGCCCCCCCCCCCCCAATGGGGCTCAGAAAAAAGAAAATATTATAATAAAAAAAAAACATTTAAAAAAAATACGAAAAAATGTAATTGTAAAAAAGTAATAATTTATTCAAAGTTACAAATTATCCCAAATAATCTAAACAAATATAATGGAATTAATTAATAATAATAAAATGTTTTTATAATTAGTATTTGTGTTATTTATTATTATTAATGTGTTACGTTCCATTCGTTTAGATATGGCATTCATTATTTTGGATAATTCGTAACTTCAGATAAATATGTATTCAATATGTTCTCTAACGGCCAAATTTGAAAGACAATTCCAACACCTATAATTTAATAGTTATTTATTATTAGTTAGTACTAGTTAAGTAATTATTAGTTAGAATTTTCCTTCTTATTTTCGGATTTTCATTCTTTTGAATATACGTTCTTGTTTTTGATTTTCTGGAAATTTCAGATTTTCGAATTTAGAATTTCCAAATTTCCAAATATTTGAATTTACAAAATTTATGAATTTTTGAATATTAGAATTTACAATTTTTTGAATATTCAGAAGAATTTGTTAAACAGGTTTTCTTTAATTCTGATATTTTTGAATTATTGAATTTGTCTAAATTCATTAAGAAACTAATTCAGAACAAAACAAATTGCACGTGATTTGATTTAGGTTTTTTCTCTGTTTGCTCACTTTGCTATTTGTAAATTGATAAAAAATATACAATAAAATATATATTTTTGAAAGCATTCTTACTTTACAGCATTCACACCTGCCGAAAAAGTTTGTACAGTACTAAATATATATATATATATATATATATATATATATATATATATATATATATATTACTGTGCAAAAGAGAGAGAGAGAGAGAGAAAGAAAAAGAGAGAGGTCAGTGAGGAAAACACTGACAAACAATACGTTTATAAAATCAAAGAGAACCATGATGTACTGGATAGCTCTTAGGTTTCCAAATAATCAATTAGTCTAGTCTTTCTTTCTTTCTGCATTAATGACTTTGCATTAAAATGTCTTACTTAATCTGATTTAATTATTTTTCGTTTTCGAAAGGCTGACTGGATAGTTGTAAACTGTTCAATTATTACTGATATAGAAGTCAGCACAATGTGGATCTGCGTATTTAATTAAATATCTTCTGTGTGAAATATTCAACATTTTTCCACCAGTATATCCATACTATGAATTGTAGGAGTACGTGAGATAATTAAAGTAAGCTTCCATTCTTCAAAAAGGCATGCCTCTACACGAGTACAAGATTGTGTGTGCATGCATGCATTTCCCAATGTTTCCAATGCATTCTTAACCCCCCTGGTGGTATTCCCGAGTCTGACTCGGGGTTAAATTTCTGTGCTGCGATCGGTAACCCCGAGTCAGACTCGGGCTCGCCTCGCTGAATCCACAACTAGAAAACAGCGATAATAAATTATAATCACTTGCAGAATTGTGCGATAGCGATTTGTGGGGAAATTCGTCATAAAAAAATAAGTAAGTAATGACAGCGACAATTCTGCAACTGAGCAAATTTCAGTGATTTTGAGTTGATTACATTATTGAATAATTTTTATTATAATTATATTATTATTTGTTATAATTATTTATAATTATTTATTATATTATAATTTATAATTTTGTTTTTAAAAAAATGTCATACCCGGTATGCCTACTAGACTCTTGTTTGGACAGATTTAAGTGAGTTATTCCTAAGAATTACAGGCCTACAGTATAAAACGCCAAATTTCCTTGCAAATAATGGTACCGCTTTCAGCACCTTTTTTTCTGAAATAATCATACCGCCAGGGAGGTTAATGCACTTATTTTAAAGCGGTTGTAAACCTCCAAAAAACAACCCCCCCTCCCAAAAAAATGCTTGACAAAGGCGTAATGATCTTTTTATGAAATACTTACCTTAGAACGATGCCCTAAAGCTACGCGGGCACACCACTCACAGGGCCGACATCTTTCCCGGAGTTTCTTCCAGGTTTGCCTGCTCCGGCACTGTGATTGGCCGGAGCAGCGTGCGCGTGGGAGCTGTCGGTCGCGGCACGAGCCCTGAAGAAATGTAATGAGTGGGCCGTCCCTTCAGCGTGCATGTGCCAATGATGTCAGCGGCAGCATGTATAGTAAATATCTCCTAAACGGTACAAGTTTAGGAGATATTTACTGTACATACAGGTAAGCCTTATTATAGGCTTACCTGTAGGTACAATTAATGAGGAAGACTTTACTTCCTCTTTAAGTTACTTTTTTTTTTATTCTATAATTGTATGTGAAATTAAAAAAGTGTCTATAAGCAGTGGTGGTGCGTCCATAGAGGGCGCAGGAGCGCCGCCCCCTCCCTCTCCTGCACCGCCACTGAAAAACAATACATAGATTCATGCATTGCATGAATCTATGTATTGTCGCCGCTACCGCCCACTATTCAGATGGCCGGCCCCCTGGCGAGCGCCGGCCATCTGAATAACTGCAGCTGATTGGCTGTGGAAGTGTCTATCAGACCAAGCGGCTCTGATAGGCTTTCGGATTGCAGCCTGAGGGCTGTAATCAGCTTCCAAATAGTTAACCAAGGGGGACACATGGGGAGTGCGTTCCTTGGTTAACACAGACGTGCATCTCAGCCAATCAGGTTCACCGTATCTGGTTACCAGTAACCTGATTGGCTGAAGCAACATCGAAGGGCGGAACTACATCAAGGCATCCAGGCGGAGGATCAGAGGATGGCTGACCGAGAAAGGTAAGTGCCAGGCGGGGGGGGGGGGCAATCTGGCGGCATTGTAGGGGCAAAATGGCGGTAATTGATGGGCACAGTGGAGACAATGGCATGGCACAGTGGCTGAGTTTGGCATGGCACAGTGGCGACAACTGATGGGCACAGTGGCGACAATGGCATGGCACAGTGGCTGCGTTTGGCATGGCACAGTGGTGACAATTGATGGGCACAGCGGCGACAATGGCGTGGCACAGTGGCTGCGTTTGGCATGGCACAGTGGCAAAAATCGATGGGCACAGTGGTGACAATGGCATGGCACAGTGGTGACAATTGATGGACACAGTGGCGACAATGGCATGGCCCAGTGGCTGTGTTTGGCATGGCACAGTGGCAACAATTGATGGCCCAGTGCCTGTGTTTGGCATGGCACAGTGGCGACAATTGATGGGCACAGTTGCGACAATGGCACAGTGGTGACAATTGATGAAATGGCACAGTGGTGACAATTGATGGGCACAGTGGCGACAATTGATGGCACAGTGGCTGCGTTTGATGGCATGGCACAGTGGCTACAATTTTATGGCACAGTGGCTGCGTTTGATGGGCACAGTGGCTGCATTTGATGGGCACAGTGGCAGCAATTGATGGGCACAGTGAGGCTGCAATTGATGTTTTTTTTTTTTTTTTTCGTTTGTTTGGGCCCCCCAAAAAAAATTTGGAGCACCAGCTGCCACGGTCTATAAGCAAAACCCAAGCCATTCATTTAGAAGTGTTTGGCCTAATAACGTAACGGCTAGGGTTGTAAAATAAAGGCAGGCTGCCACTTGCAACTTAAAGAGGAACACTAGACTAACAGCCAAATGCATAGTTACAGTAATACATATAGGTTTACTCCTTCACCTTCCCAATGTTTTATTTGTTCAGCCATTGTTCCTGAGCCCACATGATATCCATGTCCTGGTTTAGTTTTATTTCCTAATGTTTTACTGCTTCTTGAATCATCTCTTTGTGATTAGACAAAAGTGATGAAGCTGATAACTGGGGCTGTTCACTTCATAAGGGAAGTTGCACTTCAACAAGGAAATGTGCCCCAGTTCTCAGTGAATGTGGTGAAGTTTCAGTTTGCAAATAATATCCCATTGCATGTAAAAAATATATATATAAACAATAATTTTGCTTGCACATGATTGGATGATGGACATAAGCAGAGCTTCATCTCATTCACTAAGCCCATAGGAAATATTCCTTGCAAAATGCAGCCTCCCCTTGCAAAGGAAACAACCCATTTGCCTATAGTAAATCAACCCCTCCATGTAATGAACAGATTGGAGGCACAGATGCATGAAGCATATCACAAGATTGGCTGTACAGAAGAACAAATAACTGGGCAGGTAACTCAGTAATTTAATTATACCTATAATTAAACTATGCATTTATCTGTTTGCCTGCAGATCTGTGTTAACGCAATGATCTTCTTTGTAACAGTGCAAGCATATAACAAAGGGCAGTTTGTGTTTAATTATACATACTATACAGTACACTTGCTTGTTTCTTACAAAACCTTTGAAAATGAACAGCCACAAATACAGTATATGTCTTAGCTGCCATGAACTTGGCGTTAATCGTACCCACTGACATCTGAAAAAAAAATCTTATAAATTATAAGGAAGCAGAAAACAAAGATAAAAAAGGCTTATCTAAAATAAAGGCTATTTAACATGTTTGTCCTTTATAATCAGATTTTTTTTACCCTTTTTGCTCTATGTAGAATTTAATTTAGAGAAGCATCAACATCTTTGAGGCCCCTTTGGTGGCCAAACTCTTGCCATGGTCCGTGAAGGCTTGTCCCTTCCTCTCTCAGTTTATTAATATAAACCTTATTGTCAGGGATTTATTAACTAGCTAGCATGTTTAGTATTATATTAGTCAGTGTACTAAATTCCTCTTGTAATGTATGTGTGTATTTTTTTGTGACTCAGTAGTGATGGAAGTGAACAAATGCGCAGCTACTGAAGTGCAGCCAGCCCTTCCCTGGAATGCAATGATAATTTCAACTCATGCATTGAAAAGGTCACAGCTAAGAAAATGATAATTATAGTTCTCTTCCTTTAGTAGCAACATCATTCTCAATTAGGTTGTGTCTGAAGCATTATACTACTAAAAACTCCCGCTCTTTAACATAATAGAATATCTGGGACAGACCTGTTCAAACACATAGTAAAACGTTTTTCATTGCTACTCATGCTACATGTTACCTCTAAATATACCATGTATTTGTGAAGAATAGCTGACAAATTACAGTTATGTTAAAACAGAAATACAAGAACCAAAAATAAATAAAGAATGTCTGTATTATGCAAAGACAAGTATGACAATTTGTGTAGCACCTACTAGGCCTGTGCCATGAATGAGTATGTATTTTATGCTTGCATTAGCATCAAATTACACAAAGTACATTCCCAAGTAACTGATCAGGGGGTGGTACACAAAGTTGTGAAAATGTCTATGAGCAGCTATTTGCCATTCCTTGTCCAATATGTGTGTGCATAAGCTAAATTTGTACGCTTTCACACTTTCGCATTTTTTTAAATTATATCATATAACAGAAACAAGCAACTCATTCAATCTGTTCAAACTAGCAAAGTGGGGTTCTATGAGAGGGGATATTTAATCACACGTACACACACATTCTGCTGTCAAATGAGAACATTTTATGTCTTCTTCAGGAATGTTACCTCAGGTCACTTTTATAGTAATTATCCAGTATTTCAAACTAGGTATTTCCTTTTCAGTAGGTACAAATTTAAAAACCTTGCAGGGGTGTCTGTTGTCTCATGCCTCGTACACACGACCGAGTTTCTCTGCAAAAACCAGCAAGAAACTTGCTGGGAGATATTTTTTTGCCGAGGAAACCAGTCGTGTGTACATTTTCATCGAGGAAACTGTCGAGAAACTCGACAAGCCAAAAAGAGAGCATGTTCTCTATTTCCTTGACGGGAATGGAGAAAATTGGCTTGTCGAGTTTCTCGACAGCCTAACAAGGAACTTGACGAGGAAAACGATGTGTTTCGCTCGTCGAGTTTCTCGGTTGTGTGTACGAGGCCTCAGTTGTGTCCAGGGATTATCTATAGCTGTCTGCACAGAGAGAATAATCATTGCCTAGCAGAATATGTTGGATGTCAGTTCTCATACTTGTGCAATGTTTATATTTCTAATTGCTATGATAGGTCATTACAGCCATCATAAGGTAAAGAGCTGCTCGGATTGGTTCTGTACACTCTTTCTGTAATCCAAGCTGCCCAATGACAGCTTAAATCAGAGCTATTAATGGGCACACTGATCGCCCAAGGGGGATTTCATCAGTGCCATTTATAAACAGAACTACAGAAATCAACATATTCCAATTACTCATTTTACAACATACAGCAGTAGACAATTGATAAGACAATCACTTTGGAAGCATATACAAAACAGCAAAGTTACATTCTTACGTGTTGGCACATTGACTCATAGACGATTGAAAAGTGGTGTAGTAAATCTTGCTAGGTCTTTTTTTAATTCAATGGCTTAGAACTATTGGGAGTGGAAGCCCCCTTTAGACTGTTACCCAACAGCTAGTGGCTCCCCCAATATGTTGGTAGCAAAATAATGCACAGTAGTAAGCCACTGAGTAATTAAATTATACTGGTTTTGAGTCAATATTTTTTTTAATTTTTAAACTTTTCAGTTTTATATTAAAACCATTAAATTACAGGGTGCACATACAACATAAGGTTCACACAACATTATTTTTTCTAAAGAGGGAGTACAGCAGTAGCTGTTTTCCTTTGGACTTTATTGAAACTCTTTATTACTGGCTGAATTGAGCAGGTATTTAATATGCAACATTTCTTATTTACTTGACCAAAATAGTTTTAGAAGTTTCGTTTTAAAGGGGTTGTAAAGGATTTTTTTTTTCCCTAAACAGCTTCCTTTACCTTAGTGCAGTCCTCCTTCACTTACCTCATCCTTCGATTTTGCTTTTAAATGTCCTTATTTCTTCTGATAAATCCTCATTTGCTGTACTTCTGTCTGTAACTACACACCGTAATGCGAGGCTTTCTCCCTGGTGTGGAGAAATCCTCTTGAGGGGGGAAGGGGCGAGCAGGCAAGTCAGGACACTCTCTAGTTTGCAGATAGAGAAAGGAGCTGTGTGTTAGTGGGCGTCCTTACACTCCTGCTCACCCCCTACCCCCTCAAGAGGCTTTCTCCACACCAGGGAGAAAGCCCTTGCATTATGGTGTGTAGTTACAGACAGAAGAACAGGAAGTGAGGATTTCTCAGAAGAAATAAGAACATTTAAAAGCAAAATCGAAGGATGAGGTAAGTGAAGGAGGACTGCACTAAGGTAAAGGAAGCTGTTTAAGGAAAAAAAAATCCTTTACAACCCCTTTAAAACGAAACTTCTAAAACTATTTTGGTCAAGTAAATAAGAAATGTTGCATATTAAATACCTGCTCAATTCAGCCAGTAATAGAGATCTTTCTAACACTGCGGTTTTGTGTGCAATGTTTTTAAAAAAAAAAAAACATTATTATTCATTTACAGAGTTCTGTGAATTGGAAACTGCAATTACCGACAGACTTTGCAGCTGTCGGATTTGTCCGATTGTAGTTCTCAATGAACTGTCAACTGTCCTAATGTGCTTTGCTATATAACAATTGATTTTAAATAGTCACAGGCTAACTATATATTGACTGTATATATAAAAATAATGGAAACTGAGCTGTAGGGAGGTGGAGGGGATAGGGGGAGGGAGCAGGGAAGGAAGTCATGGGTAATATGTGGAAAAGGAAAAAAAGGGGGGACGTAGGGTGGAGGCAGTACGGTGAAAGGAAAACTAAGATACTGCTAAATCTGGCAGTAAACACTGAGTGCGTGCAACCAAGTACAAAATCCAAATAAGTAAAAATGGTAAACACAATAACTGAATGAAACACCTCAACCAAAGATGCAGCATGCTGTAAGAAATCTTCAGTGATGTCCACCTCTATGTGCACTAGCAGCTCACCTCATGAAGTCACGTGACGTGACGGCCTGCGTCAGGATTGGAGCACCGGGTACAGACACAGCCTGACGCCAGGAGACGAGCTCAGCACTCGTGGATGTGTACATTTGATTTTATCTAGTTGTATGTGAGTTTTTTACTTTACTATTAAATCGCTTCAGTTTTACAGAGTTATGCTATTGGTTCCCTTCTTTCGCAATGTCATTTCCATCTTCTGAGTATTCATAATTTGCTATTAAGGGTCAAGAGCGTATCTTAGTTCACATCAGGCTGACACTCTGAGGGGGCTACGAGTTTGGTGCTCGTGGATTGACGCCCGCTTTTATTTATTTCAAGTGAGTGCATCATCTTGAGACCTACTCCTATCCATCATTGGAGTTGCCTCACAGTGTCACGCTATATGCACTTCTTGTGTTTGTTTCTTTTTATGATACATATCGGCCACTGAGATCACTTCAGCAATAGAGGATATTTCTTGTCAAATTTCGATATGCATCCAGATCCGTGGCATTTTTAGCTGTTTGGCTCAAACAGCAGTGAGGTGAGTTGCTAGTGCACATAGAGGTGGACATCACTGGAGATTTCATACAGCACGCTGCATCTTTGGTGGAGGTGTTTCATTCAGACACTGATTGTTGGATCAAGAAGAAAATAAGGAGAACCTGCGCTTAGGATTGGAGCTGTGAACCAAAGTGTAAGACCGCAGCCCCCCCTAATATATTCCCCCTAAAGAGAGCATACAAAGTAGTGATAAAAGTATGGAGAGGGTGGTAGGGCTGTCTAAATGTCCCCCTAATTTGCAGAGGAGATATACAAAGGTGATATGTAAGCTGTCCACTCACACAGTGGATCAACAAGCTAAATTACTTGCTGTAAAAAATGGTAATAAAATGATCCCAGGATGGGATGAGCAGTGGTGTCTAACTATAAAAAAACCTGTGAATAAAACTGCCTGTAGTTACCATAAATGATCAACTAATGAATCAGTATGGAGTCTGCTAAGCTTGTGCAAATAGATATCCTGGAAAAACAATACCAGTGCTAGTGTTAGACCACAATAGGTGGGTAATGTGTATGGTGCATAGGCGCACACATGTGCGCTATATCAGTGAAATTGTAAACAGGGGTTATAACACATAAATCTCAATAGGCTAATAATAGACCAAGAATAATAATGTACATATGTGCACACCTATGCGCTACGTGCCACTGCAAATAATACAAAAAAGTGCTAGAAATATATATATATACACAAAAAACTATGTCAGGCACAATTATACCCCATTTACTCAGGACAGGAGATAATGCTAGCAATAAAATCGTGTGAATATCCCCTAGGTAAAAGTACAAAGTATATATATATAAATATATAATGGTAAAATGTCCAGAAGTAGATTAGAATAAGTGATAAATGAGCGTCAATATATCAAATAAAGTGACTATTCCATGACAACATAAATGTCCCATCAATAGGTTATCTTGATGCAATTTGTGACAAATAAGTAGACAATCAGTGACAGATGAGTGCTCCTATACGACCAATAGTGCTTCCAAGGTGATTCCAGTGCTCCCCCTACAGGATCCCCACTCACCAGATAGCCTAACCCCTGCAGGGGTAGACAGCATGTAGTATGAGGCTTCCACGCCTAGACTGTTGTATGTATCCTTTTCTCTCCTAGGATGTCTGCTGTGGGACGGTGTTTGGGTCAATCTGGATACAATGTGGTCAGCTCCCAATAATCTACAATCCTCAGAAGAAATATAAAAAACAGGCTTCCATGGTGTAGTAAAAGATAAAAAGTTTTATTTGCAATACCCCCACTAGTACATAGGGGAATGCAGGAAACAGGCTTGGCTTTAACAAAAAAATAGCCAATAAAAACAGATGATTAAAAGAAATAAACTAGCAGCCAGCTTCCAGGTGGTGAAGTGTCAGCCGTGCTGATAACAAATGCTGTGCGCTCCAGCTGTATAGCGCAGACGTCTCAGCTGGCTCTCCCGGAAGTGACATGCTTGCAAGTGTGCGTGTCCCCGCTTGTTGGATCGTCTTTCTTTTTTCGCTGTGTCTTTCTTTGGGACATTATTTATGCATATTTATATATTATATTTTTTTTGCTTGTGATTTTTTTACACGTGTGTTATTATGTTTACCATTTTTACTTATTTGGATTTTGTATTTGGTTACACACACTCAGTGTTTACTGCCAGATTTAGCAGTATCTTAGTTTTCCTTTCACTGTACTGCCTCCACCCTACGTCCCCCCTTTTTCTTCTTTACCACGTATCACCCATCACTTCCTTCCCTCCTCCCTTCCCCCATCCCCTCCACCTCGCCACAGCGCAGTTTCCATAATTTTTATATATACACCATTTTGTCTGTTAGGATCAGATCCACAGGTCACTGCTGCAGTTCCCCCACTAGGCCCATCTGACAGCGCAGGAGTTCTCCACCATTTTATATATTGACTGTAATAATGGTTTTATTACTTGATCTACATATGTGTTGTAGTGTACAAAAATACTTTAAAGAGTAATTCCACTTTTATTGAGAAAAAAAAAATCCCCACTGGGTGATCATTACATTAAAGAGAGAGGTACATGAACCTGTCTGTTCCGGGCACTGTAATTGAAGTGTCCAGTGTGCTGTCTCCTTCCCCCAGCCATTGTGCCTGTCCAACTGGCATGCACATGGCCAAGGAGTTTTGTAGTGGGGTGAGTGATGCCAGAAGGGGAACTGAGAGACTAGTTCCCCTTTAGGTCTGCCTGGATGTTAATTGACAGCATATGGCAGTGGGCGGATCCATAGATGCTATTCAGCCCAATAGCAACTTTCAAATCTGTCCACTGCCATCCACTGTCAATCAATTGTAAAGTGCACCTGATGGCAAACTAAACTCTCAGTTCTCTATCAGGCTCTGCCCACCCAGTGACCACAAGTCAATGCCATATTTGGGTATTGATATAACCTGGCCCCTTAATTTACATATACTGTAGCTTTTAGCCAGGGAATCTCCCCATCAACAGTTGAATAGGAAAGGGGATACTGAACTGCAGGGATATGCAATTAGCTGTTGCAGAACTTTAAGTCCCATGAGGCATAGCAAGACTCTGACAGCCACAAGCATGACACCGAGAGGCAGAGGCATGATGGGACTTGTAGTTTTGCAACAGCTGGTGGTCTGTTAATTGCATATCCCTGCTGTACTGTGTGGAAAGCTGTCACAGACATGTCCCACTCTCAACATTGGCGTACATCTGTATGCTAGCTTGTTTTTAGTACCACCAGTTATGCATCACATACTAGCACATTATGAGGGGCTTATCTCAAAACAAAGCCCTCCAGCACTGCACTGTCACAGCTGAGAGGGCTTCCATCTTCCTATGGTCTTCCTTCTGGGTTCTCGGCCTCCTGCTACATGAGTGGTAGGGGCGCGATGATGTCACTCCTGTGCATGCGCGCAGGAGCCGCTGTTTACGGCACGGGATTGCATGCTGGAGTGCTTGCACCAGTGATGTCACCGGCTGCATATATGGTACTCTACATATTTCCCATACAGTGCAAGTTTTGGAGATATTAACAGTACCTACAGGTATTATAGGCTTAACATGTAGGTATAAGTGGTATAACAGAGTTAACTACCACTTTAATCTGCAAGCTAGCAGTAATTCTTTAGGAATCTGTCACTACCTGTCCTTGACGACAGGTTCTTAAAATGGTGGTATTTAGAACTGCCTGAATTTGTTGCCTGTGTCAATAATGTCACTGAGACTGGTGCAAATGCTTGCCTGAAATAGGCACTGGTAGTTCTAAAATGCCATTACTGCTTTTTTGATTTTCCTGCTCTGTGTTTTATTATATGAACAGCTTTTAGTTTTAGCAGCATGTTTTAAAATCCACAGTAACTTATAGGTGCTCATACAAAAAACATAAAAACATAGGGGTAGATCCACGTACCTGGGCGCATCTTCCCGCCGGGCGTAGCGTATCTAAGATACACTACGCCGCCGCAACTTATTTTTTTTTTCCGAATCCACAAAGAATTTGCGCCGTAAGTTACAGCGGCGTAGTGTATCTCTGGCGGTGTAAGGGTGCGGAATTCAAATGGATGTAATGGTGGCATGTTTTATGTTAATACGTTGTGACCCGACATAAACAAAGTTTTTTTTTTAACTGCGCATACGCCGTCCGTGGGGGTATCCCAGTGCGCATGCTCGAAATTAACCCGGAACAAGCCAATGTTTACGACGGTGACATCCTTCTACGCAAATCCCTATTCGCGAACAACTTACGCAAACGACGTAAAAAATTCAAAATTGTACGCTGGAACGACGGCCATACTTAACATTGAGTACGACACCATATAGCAGCGTTAACTATACGCCGGAAAAAGCCGAACGAAAACGACGGCCGGACGTACGTTCGTGGATCGCCGTAAATAGCTAATTTGCATACTCAACGCAGGTTTCGATACGCCGGCGTAATCGCCGGATCAATAGATACGCCGGCGTAATCCTTTTGTGGATCTACCCCATAAAGTCTGCACTATCTAGGGTTAGAAACACAAAATAAAGGCTGGTTTTCTCTCATCAATACACTGCAACTTTTATTTTATTCTCTTAGTCGTATATACTGCAGCTTTCTAACCCTTTCTCTATTTTCTCTCTACAGAACCTACTCTTTGCTGCTGACCACCTGCAGGCTTTTTTTGTGTGGAGAACTTGCATCAGAAACTGAAATTTAAAGCAACTACATTGAATAGATACATGTTCCTTTAATAACTTAGTCATGAAAAAAAAAAAAAAAATCTCTTTCTCTCTCTCTCTCTCTCTCTCTCTCTCTCTCTCTCTCTCTCTCTCTCTCTCTCTCTCTCTCTCTCCAACAACTATATTTTAACTTTAATTTGCCAAAGAATTAAATAAAAGCTGATTAAAAATGTAAAGGGGTCAAAGTTGAATGGCAAAACCTGGTCGCATCCTAGGACGAAGTATATGACATAGGGGGAGAGGAATATCTGAAATGCAAAACTTGACATGCAGAAAGGCTATGGGGTTGGAATATTTATAGAACAGAGAACGTTCCCTATGCAAAATTTTTGTTCTCTTCCCTTAGAGAATAGGGAAAAGCTGTGCCCACTTTGAATAACCAATCACGTGTAGGTCAAATTAAAACAATACAATATTGATGCCCATGATTGGATAAAAAAAGTGTAAAAAAAATTGTGTGAGAAAGTGAAAGACGCTTGACTCCGCTAAGTAAACATTCATTATATAAAGTGAAGTTTCCTTTTTTACCTTAGTAATTTAACGACTATGAGTACTCCTGGATGGCACTGGGGTAGAGAAAAAAATAAGGTGTCAACTCAAAGGTAAAGTCAGGATAATATGTGTGAGTAAAAGCAAGAGGAGTAGAAGAGTTAGATAAACTGTCATTCTTTGAGACTATGGGGGTGATTTACTTAAAGGGGTTGTAAAGGTTTGTGTTTTTTCACCTTAATGCATCCTATGATCCTATATAATATTACACTGTTAAATAGGATAGGGACACAACCACTTCATGGCAAACAGATCCTGAGCTGGTTTCAAAGGTGACCAGTGCCGTGGGGTGCTTCTTACAGTCACCATGCACACATACCACTCCTACCTGACTATGGGTCAGCTGTTCCAGGTCCACAAGCCGGGTATGGACCAGATGACAAGGCTGTTCAGAGTCCAGGAGGGCACGCACACATTTCCCCCTTATTCTTACAACAGAGCTTGGCATGTCTTGATTAGCGACTAGGCCCGAGCTTGAAAACAGGGAAATATGTCAGAATACATTACACTCCATAGGCTTCAGACTCAAGGGATACTTGGCAGCGATGTGACCCCACTCACTGCACCACCAACACTGGGGATGCTCACAGGTTCCTCTGGAGCTTCCCAAATGTGGTCTTTCAACAGAAGGTGACCTTCTGACCACTCTTGTCCGCCTCTCAGGACTTCCTCTTTTCGGCATTACCAGCTGTGATACTGGGTTTGACCGGGGGCCACAGGAGGGGGACTTTTGACCATTGGGGATCTTTAAACTACAGACCCAGCAACCAGGTCCTCTGATGCAAAATAAATTCCACCAGCTCAACCAGAACATCCTTTGAATTTTGATCAGATTGCCTTACCCTCCTCTGTAACTAAAGAGGTAGAGCTCTCAGGAACCGGTCTCAACTCATTCCACGATTTGGGGTCTTGTGAGTATCTCAGGCTGCAACCACCATTTGACCAGGTTTATTAGGTCATACATTTGGGAGCAGGGAGATCCATCTGCCTTGGAACTCGAGACGTGTACTTGCTGCGCCCTTACTGCCACGGTGACACCCAGACATTGCAAGATCTCCACTTTTAGTTTGTCATAATTTCTGGCATCCTTAGTGGACAAATCAAAGTATGTCTTTTGGGAGTCCCCTTCTAACAGTGGGGCAACAAGTGCAGCCCAGCGGTCTTTAGGCCAGGCCTGCCCCTCAGCAGTTCTCTCAAAAGTACATAGGAAGGCCTAAACATCATCTTTTGAAGAAGGTGACTTTTGGAGCCTGGCAGGGTATCACCAGGGGACCCTGTGGAGACATTTGCAGTCTGAGCTAAAATCTGCTGTTGGACTTTGTCAGCTGCCTGAGCCAAGGCAGCCACTTGGTCCTCAGTTGCCTGATCCTGGACAGCCACTGCTTGCTGGCTCATTGCATAGGCTTGCTACTGCTGAGCCGCCAACATTCTATTTGTTTCTTGTTGTGCAGCAGTAGATTGCTTAATAGCCTGTTGCTCTGCGGCATTACTTTGGAGCAAGACCTTTTTTAGACCTCCATGCTAATAAATTCACAATTACACTGCAGTACACTGTGCCTTTAAATGGTATAGACACACACTGATGTCCTTTTAACACCGCTGACACATTGTTCACACAGCTTATCTCAATGCAGTCATTTAACAACAGGTACACAGTGTAGCCAGCAAACTTGCCTTTCAGCATGGATAAGTAGAGGGATTGCATTTATCCTTTTCAACCAATTGTGGGCGGTTAGTGAAGAGTTTTCAGACAGGTAATCCAGTCATATGCAAAGTTTAAGGGCTTCCTGCCCATGTTTATTCGGTCAGCAAACAGAAAAGACTTCCATTGCAGAGGTATAAAACATAGTCCCAAAAGTAAAAGTCCATCAAACGAATCTAAGGCTCCTGGCTAATAGTTAGACCTCACTGGGTCTGCTTCAGTCTGCAGGCATGTTCTGTCACAGCCTGCCTTCTCTTCTCTTAGCACCACCACTGAATAACCCAAGTAAGGTACAATTATACCCCAGGTGGGGAGCAAGGTGTAGCCACTGCTTAACCCCCTGCTGCCCACAGACCACTCACTGCCACCCATTATCAGGGGCGGACTGACCATTCGGTCCGTCGGGCACTGCCCGAGGGCCCGTGGTGGGGGGGGGGCCCGGGTCGGCTCTGACTACAGTCCCGACTCCCGACAGAGTCTCTCTCTCACATCGGTATAATCAGCGGCGGTGAGAGAGAGACTCTGGTCATTATGCCGCGCTGGAGGGAGGAGGTGGGTGGAGCTGCGCCGCTGGTTGCTAACGCCTGTGCCGCTTGGCGTGTAGCAACCAGTGACGTCAGTCACATCGGAGGCTGGAGCCACTGCTGATGAGGAGGAGAGCCCCAGCAGAGCAGCTAAAGAGCCTTCTTCGTTCTCCGCCCCGAGTGAGAGTGTTGACTCCACCCACCTCCTGCCTCCATCTTCTCCACTGTCCACAGCATGGCGTGAACACAGGAAGAAGCAGTGACTGTGTGTCTCTGTCATCTGATACTGCCAGCTGCACTGCAGACAGTGCAATGCAATTAATGGATCACCATTACTCCTGCTTGGAACCCCCCCCCCCACCAGAGCACCCCAAAAAAAGTGAGTAAAAGGATTAAATGATTGTGTAAAATTGTGAAATATTGCGTGCCATACTGCCATTATTTATGAAAAACAGATGCTGCCTTTTTAGTTTTGTTCAATCTAAACCCCTTCAGCTCCGGGAAGTTTTACCGCCGTGAACAGGCCATTTTTTGCGATACTGCGATGCGTTACTGTAACTGACTGACAATTGCGTGCTTGTGCAACGCTGTACAAGCTGTATGTCCTTTTTTTCCACTTATAGCACTTTACGTGATATTTTATTTTTTGCAATATAAACAAACTGATAATTTTTTTTACTTTTTGCTATAAAAAAAACGTCTTCCTCAATTTAGGCCAATATATATTTTGCTACATATTTTTGGTAAAAAAATCCCAATAAATTATGTATATTGATTGGTTTGCACAAAAGTTATTGCATCTACAAAATAGGGGATATATTTATGGTATTTTTATTTATATTTTACCAGTAATTGTGGCCATCAGTAATTTTTTAGTGGGACTACAACATCATGGCGGACAGATCGGACACCTAACTGACACTTTTTGGGGACCAGTGACACTAATACAGTGATCAGTGCTAAAGAATATGCACTGTCACTTTACTGAAACTGGCTGGGAAGAGTTAACATCAGGGGTGATCAAAGAGTTAACCTAGGGTGTGCTTGCTAACTGTGTGGGGATGGACTCACTAGATGAACAGAGTGATCCGTGTTCCTGGTTAGCAGGAACAAAAGATCACTCTGTTCATCTCTGACAGAACAGCGATTTGCTTGTTTACATCAGCAGACCGCTGTTTTATCTCTGTGGGGAGAGATTGCAGGTGGCCGGCGGACATCACGTCTGCTGGACCCGCTGATTGGCTCCCGCTCTGGCCAATCAGCACGTGTGCCTTTGCTGGCTATTGCACAATATGGCGTACAGGTACACCTTATTTTCTGGCAGTGCCCCTCCCGAGACTAGACTCTGGATCCACCCCTGCATCCACATTGACCTGCCTTGTGTGCAGCAGCAGGTCAGTGTGATAATGAAATCACTGCAGTTACTGTGTCTGTGCTGTTATAAGAGCCATGCTGAGTGTTACTGCCTGGTCCCTTCCTTCTTGCCCTGTGCTGTGTGCCTATTTACCAGGTGGCAGGTCAGGGCAGGTGCTATTCACTAGTGCACACTGATATCTGGTACACTGAATGCCACTCAATGCACACAGTGTATAGATATCAGTGTTATATAGGGAATAGCACTTACCCCTGGTTCACATTGGAGCAATTTGCCATGCGATTTAACATGTCAAATCGCATGGCATTGGCACTACCTGAATCAGTGCGATGCCCCATTTGTGGCTCCGCACCGATTCCCAAAAGTCGTTTCTGTACAACTTTTAGTGACTTCTGGGTGCAATTTCCATAGACATCTGTGCAGCGACCCCCACAGATGTCTCTGAAATCGCCCGACAAACTCGCACTGACATGCGGGCATGAAATTGTGTGAGTTTAGCTGAACTTGCAGGATTTCATTCCCGCTGTCAGTGTGAACCTGGGCTAGGTGAGTGTTATTTCCTATATCTTATATATATATATATATATATATATATTTTTTTTTTTTTTTCATTGAAATGTATACACTAAGAGCTTTTCCCCAAGTCCCCTTTCACACTGGGAAGTTTTTCATGCGCTTTTGGGATAAAAATAGCGCCTGTAAAACGTCTCCCCTGTAGTGTAAATGTGAAAGCCCGAGTACTTTCACACTGAGGCGATGCGCTGGCAGGACGTTAGAAAATGTCCTGCAAGCAGCATCTTTGGAGTGGTGCCCATTGAAATGCAGCGGCACTTTGCCGGTTGTTTTATCCCTTTTTTGGACACTAGCGGGGGTTAAAAGCGCCCCACTATCAGCCAAATTTCACCACAAAAATTACGGTAAAGCGCCTTACATTGGTGATCAGTGAGAAGAATGTTCCTTACATTGGTGATCAGTGGGAAGAATGTTCCTTACATTGGTGATCAGTGAGAAGAATGCTCCTTTCATTGGTGATCAGTGAGAAGAATGTCCCCTACATTGGTGATCAGTAAGAAGAATGTTCCTTACATTGGTGATCAGTGGGAAGAATGCCCCTTACATTGGTGATCAGTGGGAAATATGCCCCTTACATTGGTGATCAGTGGGAAGAATGTCCCTTACATTGGTGATCAGTGGGAAGAATGCCCCTTACATTGGTGATCAGTGGGAAGAATGCACCTTACATTGGTGATCAGTGGGAAGAATGCCCCTTACATTGGTGATCAGTGGGAAGAATGCACCTTACATTGGTGATCAGTGGGAAGAATGCTCCTTACATTGGTGATCAGTGAGAAGAATGTCCCTTACATTGGTGATCAGTGGGAAGAATGTCCCTTACATTGGTGATCAGTGGGAAGAATGTCCCTTACATTGGTGATCAGTGAGAAGAATGTCCCTTACATTGGTGATCAGTGGGAAGAATGCACCTTACATTGGTGATCAGTGAGAAGAATGTCCCTTACATTGGTGATTAGTGGGAAGAATGTCCCTTACATTGGTGATCAGTGGGAAGAATGTCCCTAACATTGGTGATCAGTGAGAAGAATGTCCCTTACATTGGTGATCAGTGGGAAGAATGTCCCTTACATTGGTGATCAGTGGGAAGAATGTCCCTTACATTGGTGATCAGTGGGAAGAATGTCCCTTACATTGGTAATCAGTGGGAAGAATGTCCCTTACATTGGTGATCAGTGGGAAAAATGTCCCTTACATTGGTAATCAGTGGGAAGAATGTCCCTTACATTGGTGATCAGTGGGAAGAATGTCCCTTACATTGGTGATCAGTGGCAAGAATTTTTCCTATAATAAACATTTATTTTGAACATTGTGTAGAGAAATTCTTTGAATGCATGCAATGTGGGCAGTGCAATATGTAGGTGGGACTTTGTGTGGATGTAGCTTGAACGTGGGACCGGAAACACAAGGGGCCCCATATTCTCCCTTTGCCCGGGGGCCCCATGAGCTGTCAGTCCGCCCCTGCCCATTATCTTAAGAACCACAGGATTCTGTGTAGCAGATACACACCATTGATCACTGACAGGGCTGGTCTGTCACAGTTGTCATAGAGTTATACGGTAATGTTTTTTAATTCATTCAAGTCTTTTTTTTCATGAAAATGTTTATTTCAAAATAATAGTCATACAGAAAGAGTCAAACCATATGAACAGAGAAAGTACAGTCAATACACAAACAAATGATTTCAGCATGACAGCTTCCAAAGAAATAGGACCAACAAAAACGTAACCACTTTAAACTGATGAGCTACGTCGAGGAGATCAACATAAGAGGCATAAAAGAAACATATATTAGAGATTGGTATAGCATGCCTACAATGCCTAAAATGCATGACTCACCCCGATCATCAGGATAACCAATAGAAACGTTAAGCCTAAATAACTGGAGTCCAAACTTCGAGATTGGAATATCGTACTAAACGAGAGGGGATGGAGCCCCAAGAATACAAGTAGACAGAGAAAGATAGAGAAATAAGAACGAATGAAAAGGGTGGAAAGTAAGAGGAAAAGGAAAAAAATGGAGGGGATTTGGGAATTGAAAAATTGACCAAATAAAGGGCAGGAGGAGGGAAAGGGAGCAGTTCAGAGATACCTAGTATACTAAATCAGTCTTACCCAGACAGACCACTATATGTTTGGAAATCTGAAGATTCCTTATACTCAATCCAACAATACCAAGTGTTTGTAAATTTGGACATCTTGTCCTGTGATATGTAGATTAAGGACATCATTTGCTTCAAAGTGAACGTAAATGGCGTCCAGCGCCATTCACGATTCACTTACGCAAACGACGTTAAATTTAAACTTCGCGACGCGGGAACGACAGGTATACGTAGCATTGGCTGCCCCTGCTAATAGCAGGAGCAGCCTTACGCGAAACCCGACGAATGGAAACTACATAAACTGGGTACGCAGGGCTCGCGTAGGGTAGTGAATCGGCGTTAGTATGCAATTTGCATACTATACGCTGACCACTACGGGAACGCCCCCTAGCAGCCATCGTAAGAATGCAGCCTACGATATGACTGGCATAAGAGCCTTATGCTAGTCATATCTTAGGCTGCAGTCGGCGTAACGAGGTTCCTGAATCAGGAGCATTCGAAATGCCGGCGCAAGTAAGCAATTGCGCTGCGTAACTATGGTTACGCAGACGCAATTGCTACCTGAATCTGGGCCAATGTTCCTTTTATCTGATACCTAAGATGGCAGTCTTACTGACCAAAAGGAATGTGTGGGTGGAGACAGGTTAGCCAATATTAGGCTATAAATATAATATAATCATTTTTCCGCCCTTCTCTCCTAGAGTGGTACTGGCCTGTGAAAGGAGAAGCAGCACAGTGAAGAGCTCAAGACTCTGTAATTCTGGTTTCTATGATTACACTCCATACCACTAACTCAGTGTATGTGAGCACCTGCCCACAGTACATGATGATGTCATGGTACTACAGTCCTGACCAACTAGATTAACCAGTTGCTGACCAGCAGCTGTCATTGTACTGCGGCAGGTCAGCTAATCCCCGCGAATCACTGTCATTGTATGTCAGCTCGGGAACTCTAGTTTGTGGGCGCGCACAAGTGGGGACTCATCCAGAAAACCTCTGTTTACAATCAGGCAATCAAGACAAGTTAGAGACCATCAGTATGGATCCTGCTACCACAATCCAGTGGTGTAAGGATCAAAATGGCCGACAGGAGCCAAGTGTGGTGATTAACATTTCCGTAGATGCCTGGACAGAAGAAGAGAACCACCAAGCAGTGACAGCACTAGTTCTTGATCTGCAAGTGTTCATATTGAACTTGAAAATGGATCAAGCCACCTCTCGCACCTATGTACTTCTAGAGAGAAGGGGATTCCTGCCTGGTTCCAGGGGACTAGCCTACAGCTGGCAGGAAAACTGTGATGGAGATTTGGTCAGGAATTCCGGCTGTGTGTATGCTCCATCGCAGTTTTTCCCATAGAAAAACTGCCAAAAAACGCAGGGCAAAAGTCCACCAGTCAGTGCTTATTGGTGATGAGGGTTTGAGGAGTGGCTGGAGCAAGCCATGCAAGCTTTGGATGAAAAGGACATTCATGGGGCCCAGGAAGAGCAGAGGACCACAGAGGGCTAAAAGGGGCATGCTTCAGAAGCTATTGGGAACTTGAAGCTCAGCAAATGAGACTGTACCACCTATGATTACTGTATCCTTCAAGATGTGTTTGAGAAAACAGATAAGGCCTTCAACCACATGTACTAGTTTGAACATACCTACCGGAATGAGGAGGGAAAGCTGTTAGAACACAAGAGGTGCCTTGACAAGG